>NC_053431.1:98906560-99098532 GCF_007990345.1 Gossypium hirsutum | reverse complement strand
TATGAACACCCATTTTTTTGTTCCTTTTCTATTATTAATCCCATCATTTGTTCACCAAAGAAACATTTTAAATTAGAATGAGTGGAGCATTATCACTCCTTGGCCGGCCACCATATCTTTTGGGCATTTGACATGCAAAACCATTTTTTTTTGATACATGCACTAATAGACCATTTGAATTAGACTATCATACTTTTACAACGTTCAAATTGATCCCAATTAATAATTTCTCATGCAATTGGTAAATTAGGGAGTGACTTCCACATACTCATGTTCACACATAATAAGCATAGAATATAGCAAGTAATTATTTTTACGACTCGTCTTGTGGTCCAAACCACTTCCCGACTAGGGTCAGTTTTGGGCTGTCACAACTCTCCCCCTTAAGAAATTTTCGTCCCCGAAAGCTTTACCGGGTAAATAGGTTTGGGTATCGTTCTTTCATCGAACTCTCGGTTTCCCAAGTAGCTTCCTCGATCCCGTGTTTGAGCCATAACACCTTTGCTAACGGAACCCTTTTGTTCCGCAACTCCTTCACTTCACGAGCTAGGATACACATCGGCTCTTCTTCATAACTCATATCGGCTCGAATTTCAACCTCCGACGGACTAATTAGGTGTGAAGGATCAGACCTATAGCGTCGAAGCATGAAACATGAAGACATCGTGTATTTTCAAGTTCAGGAGGCAAAATCAATCTATATGCAACCGCCCCACTCGTTCGGAAATTTCGTACGGCCCAATGAATCTCGGGCTCAACTTGCCTTTACGGCCAAATCTGAGTACCTTTTTCCAAGGCGAAACTTTAAGGAACACTTTATCTCCCACCTGATATTCAATGTCCTTCCGTTTCAGATCCGCATACGATTTCTGACGATCCGTGGCTACCTTCAGACTTTCAGGATTACCTTTACTTTCTGTTCGGCATCTTTACTTAAATCAACTCCGAAAATTTTACTTTCACCGAGCTCGGTCCAAAACAATGGTGTACGGCATTTACGACCGTACAAAGCTCGTAAGGTGCCATCTTAATACTTGATTGAAAACTATTGTTGTAAGCGAATTCAATCAAAGGTACATACGTTCCATGAACCACTAAACTCAAGGATGCAGCATCTCAGCATATCCTCGAGTATCTGAATTATCCGCTCGGATTGACCATCGGTTTGGGGATGAAAAGCGGTGCTAAAATGCAGCTTGGTACCCAGAGCTTCTTGCAATTTCTTCCAAAATCGCGAGGTGAATCTCGGATCTCTATTCGACACGATAGAAATAGGTACTCCATGTAATCTCACAATCTGAGTAACATACAATTCGGCTAGTTTATCCAATGAAAAATCCGTACGCACGGGGATAAAGTGAGCCGACTTAGTCAGCCTATCAACAACAACCCAAATCGCATCCTTCTTACTTGCGGACAATGGCAGTCCGGACACAAAGTCCATTGTGACTCGGTCCCATTTCCACTCGGGTATCATGATCGGCTGAAGTAATCCTGAAGGCACTTGATGTTCCGCTTTCACTTGTTGACATATTAAACATCTCGAAACAAAGTCGGAGATGTCTCGCTTCATACCATGCCACCAAAACCGACGTTTCAAGTCGTTGTACATTTTCGTGCTCCCCGGGTGAATTGACATTTGGCTACAATGGGCTTCGTTCCGGATCATCGGAATGAGTTCCGAATTCCTTGGAACGCACAAACGACTTCTAAACCTCAAACAACCATCATCATCAATCTGAAACTCCGATTCCTTGTTCGGAACACTCAGCTCGTTTTGCAACCAATTCATCATCGACTTTCTGAGCTTCACGAATTTGATGAGTCAATAATGGTTTGGCTTTTAATTCAGCTACTAACATTGTCAGGTAGAACAGACAAGTGTACATTCATCGCTCGCAAGCAAACAGTGATTTCCGGCTTAAGGCGTCCGCAACCACATTAGCCTTTCCCGGGTGGTAATCAATGACAAGCTCGTAATCTTTCAACAATTCAAGCCAACGCCTTTGTCGCAGATTCAAGTCCCGTTGAGTCATCAAATATTTGAGACTTTTGTGATCCGAAAACACATGGCACTTCTCACCAAACAATAATGTCGCCATATTTTCAATGCAAACACAATGGCGGCTAGTTCGAGATCATGGGTCAGATAATTTCTCTCGTGTGGCTTCAATTGTCTCGACGCATAGGCCACAACTCGACCTTCTTGCATCAATACGCAACCCAACCCGAGTAGGGATGCGTCACTATAAACGACAACTCTTTACCCGATTCGGGTTGTACCAAAATTGGAGCTTCAGTCAGATGAGTTTTCAGTTGATCGAAGCTTTTCTGACATTTCTCCGTCCATTCGAACTTAACATCCTTCTGAAGTAGCTTCGTCATTGGTGTGGCTATCATCGAGAAACCTCTGACAAATCGTCGGTAATAACCGGCGAGCCCTAGAAAGCTCGGACTTCTGTAACATTTCTCGGAGGCTTCCAGTTAAGTATGGCTGAAATTTTACTCGGGTCAACCCGAATACCCGATGCGGATACCACATGACCCAAGAAGCTAACCTCTCTTAGCCAGAACTCACACTTACTGAACTTAGCATATAACTGCTTATCCCGCAAATTTGCAACACTAGCCTCAGATGCTCAGCATGTTCGGCCTCATCTCTTGAATAGACCAAGATGTCATCAATAAACACAACTACGAACCGATCCAAATACGGTCTAAAAATCCGATTCATTAAATCCATAAACACCGCAGGGGCATTAGTGAGCCCAAACGGCATCACTAAGAACTCGTAGTGACCGTACCTCGTTCTGAAAGCAGTTTTGGGTACGTCCGAATCTCGAATCCGCAACTGATAATAACCCGATCTCAGATCTATCTTTGAAAACACCGATGCCCCTTTTAATTGATCGAACAGATCATCAATACGTGGCAACGGATACTTATTCTTTATCGTCACTTTATTCGGTTGACGATAATCAATACACAACCTCATGGTTCCGTCCTTCTTTTTCACGAACAATACTGGTGCACCCCAAGGTGAGAAACTCGGTCGAGCGAAACCTCTATCCGTCAATTCTTGCAACTGAGCTTTCAACTCTTTTAACTCGGTTAGTGCCATACGATATGGAGCGATCGAAATAGGCGTAGTTCCAGGTACAAGCTCAATACCAAACTCTACCTCCCGAACAGGTGGCAAACCCGGTAACTCTTCAGGAAAAACATCCGGGTATTCACAGACCACCGGCACCGATTCGGGTTTCTTTTCTAACTCCTTGTCATCAAGTACATACGCGAGGTATGCTTCGCACCCTTTCCTTACATATTTCTGGGCCAACATTACTGATATTACAGCTGGCAACCCCCTTAAGTCCGCAGACTCAAATCGGATTATTTCGTTATTTGCACACCTCAAATTGATAGTCTTGCTTTTGCAATTCACAACCGCATCATGCGCGGTTAACCAATCCAAACCAAGAATAACATCAAACTCGTCGAAAGGCAAAAGCATCAAATCAGCCGGAAAACAGGATTCTCGGATTATTAGAGGGCATCTCTTACACACTTTATCAACAAGTACGCATTGACCCAAAGGGTTTGATACTCGAATTACGAGCTCAGTAGACTCAACAGGTAGAGTCTTACTGGTTGCTAAGGTTTCGCATACATATGAATGAGTAGAACCAGGGTCAATCAATGCAATCACATTAGTATCAAAGAGAGTGAAGGTACCAGTGATGACGTCGGGGGAGGATGCCTCCTCTCGTGCGCGAATGGCATATGCTCTAGCAGGAGTACGGTTCTCGGCGCGATCGGCCGTATCAGAGGCCCCCCTCTGACTACCACCCCTGCCTCCTAATATTCTCGGTGGTCTACCTCTAGATGTCACTCCACTAGGTCTTGCACCTTGAATCTTATTCTTCTCATCCAGCTCCGTGCAATCTCTAATGAAGTGGTCCTTCGAACCGCATCCGTAACAGGCCCTGTTAGAAGACTTGCCCCAACATTCACCTAGGTGTCGTCTTCCACATTGGGGACATTCGGGTTTCTCGTGACGATTATTGCCCACACTAGCTACCGAAGTAGCTCGGGAGCCCATCGATGGTCTTGCCCTGATGGAAATTCCCGCAGTCGCCCTCGACTTATTAATGTCCTCCCTGAACTTCTTCACAGCTGAGAACGGAGCTTTACCCGTCGATCTTTTACGATAATCTCTAGCTTCAAATTCAGCCTTCCTCTTCTCCTTTCCAAGTTCCTCCGCCTTGCAGGCTCGTTCGACTAGTGTTACGAATTCCTTTATTTCCAAAATACCCGTTAGTAGCTTTAAATCTTCATTCAATCCTTCCTCGAATCTTTTGCACATAGCAACCTCATCAGCTACACACTCCCGGGCATACCTACTAAGTCTTACGAATTCATGTTCGTATTCAGATACAGTCATACGGCCTTGCTTGAGTTCCAAGAACTCCTTACGCTTCTGGTCAATGAACCGTTGGCTAATAAATTTCTTCCGGAATTCCGTTTGAAAGAAGTCCCAAGTTACTCGCTCGTTCGGGACTATGGAAATCAAGGTCCTCCACCAATAGTAGGCTGAATCTCGCAACAAAGATACAGCACATTTTAGACATTCATCGGGTGTGCATGACAATTCATCGAACACCCGAATGGTGTTATCAAGCCAGAACTCGGCCCTTTCGGCATCATCAGTTACTATGGCCTTGAACTCCTCGGCCCCACGCTTCCTAATCAAGTCTACAGGTGGCTTACTCAGCCTCACAGGATCAGCGACTGATGGCCTTACAGGCTCTTGGGGTGGATTATTCAAATTTGGGAATTGTTGGACAGCCAGGTTGGCTCGGGCATATTGCGCGACCCACTCATTCATCATGGTAAAGAAGGCTTGTTTAGCCCCCTCACCTTGATTATTAGCAGATGACTGAGGTTCAACAGGCGGCGTCCCTTGCACAGGAGCAGCCGCTACGCTCTCAACGTCATCCGCTAGGGTTCTTTCTTCACCGGGATCCATTTACTAATCAAGACAAAAACATTTCAACCGTCAGAAGTCATCACCCTTTTAAACATTAACATTATGGCATGTATAGCTAGACTCATACGTGCTATGGTAGTCCTAGAACCGACTAAACCATAGCTCTGATACCAATTAATGTAACACCCCGAACCCGAAACCGACACCGGAGTCAACACGAGGTGTTAACTGGCTTTAACCCCTTACAAAATTTATTTTCCAGACACTGCCCAATCTGTGTACTAGTCGTTTTAAAATCATATCTTGAGTTTCGTAACTCGAAAATCAGTTTCGTAATTTTTCCCAGAAACTAGACTCATGTGCCCATCTATGTATTTTTTTCTAGAATTTTTGGTCGGGCCAATTAGTACAGTTTATTAGTCAAAGTCCCCCAAGTTGCAGGGGTCGACTACACTGACCTTTGCCCATTACGACTGGGATATCTCCCTACACGGGGCTTCAATACTGTTGGCGTTTATTTCTATGAAAACTAGACTCAGAGAGGAATCTGCACATATATGGTACGACCCCTAATTATCTCTGGTTAATTTATAATGAATTTCCAAAGTCGGAGCAGGGAATCCAGAAACCGTTCTGGCCCTGTCCACTAAAATCTGATTATCTCTTAATATACTACCCATATGATCTTTTCGTTACTTCCTCATGAAAGCAGACTCATCGAGCTTCGATTAAATAATTTATTCATCAATTAATTCCACTCCTACTATTTTTACTGATTTTTTCGATCTCATGACACTGCTGCTGCCAGCATCTGTTACGAAAGTAACTAGGTCCATTTCATGCCTACCCTTGATCCAATTCAATCGAACATTCGTGCCATTTTCGCATGGCTTAAAGTTTACATGCCATAATTCAAACACAACGTACTAGCTTATACATGCCAAAATGATCTTCTAAACACACTAAGAAGAAAGTACCAAAACTTGCTATCCGGTGTGATGACTTCAATGACGGCCCGACCCCGCAAAAATAGATGAGTCCAAGCAACCTATAGTGGGTGACAAGGAAACATCGAGTGAGTTTATAACTCAGTAAGTCATAAGCAATGCACTACCATCTATCAACAACATTATCACAAGAGGAAACAAAATAGAACGAGACAATTTACTCCATCCATACCGAACCATACCATAGTTCCTCCAACTTATCAATTCAATTTCATATCAATTCATGCATTCACATTCTACATACTCATCAATAGGACATTGAAGCAATTTCATAAATCGATTTATTTTCGTTACAATCAAACGACTATACGACCTTTCACCCATCCTACGATAAAACTTATGTACGTGACTTCAAGTATATTTGTCACATAGGTTCGAACTTACCAAGCTCAACACCAAGTATAAGCATAGCACCTATTAGCCACGTACTCAAGACACTTACCCGACCCGCTGTCCGCGATCGACTCAATAGTGTCGCACACATGGTGTCCATAATAATTCACGAATGTATATTGAGCCCGCACACTCAGTGCTATGTAATCAACCCGCACACTTAGTGCCACGTAATCAAATCGCACACTTAGTGCCACATAGTCCATTTCGCACACTTAGTGCCGCATGGTCAATTCGCACACTTAGTGCATCATATTCATTTCGCACACTTAGTGCAACATAGTCGAATCGCACACTTAGTGCTGTACAATTTAATCCCGCGTACTTAGCACCAATCTCATGGTCATAAATGGTTATCCCGCACGTTTAGTGCCGAGATCAACAACTCAGTACATCTTACCTCTTTTCTTTCATTCAACAATTTCATCATCACATACGTACATGCATATATATATATGTATATTTATTCATTCCATTCAGCATCAATACATACACATTATGACCATTTGAAATAATACCAACTACATGCTTAATGACTTACCTCGTGTTGGGTAAGATGGTTCCAACTCGGCTACTCGATAACCTTTTCTTTGCCTTTGCTCGATTCACCTCCTTTAGCTCCTTGAGCTAAATCAATAATTTAACTAGTTTAACCACTTTACTAAATATTTACAATCCAATTTCACATGTATATGTATGTTAGTATATTCGGCTAATAACCTCATGCAACTACCATGTCATCAAAAATCTAATCACACATGCACATGCATTAGGTAAGTTACCTTTGCTAATTTTAAACCCAACATCACACAAGCTCTCAAGAGATGGCCGAATGCCTCTTTTGCTACCCAACTAATCATTCAACAATTCCATCATTGGTCAAGCATATATTCGGCCAAAGGAATGGCAATTTTAGCAACCTTCGATTTAGTACTTAACCTTTACCACATATCAAATAACTCATTTCCTTACTCATGTGACCACGTATATTCGGTCATGCATACACACATAAAAATCAATTTGGAGACTCTATCAATCCAACATACATTCGGCACCTTCATCCACCATTCTACCAAGCATGAAATATTCAAACACAACCAAACTCACATTCGGCCCTAGCTCATAACAAGGTAGCCGATTCTCCCTTTTTTTTTTATAGTTCAAACACTCCTCTATCATCATTCACCTAACTTTAACATGAAACAACCAAACTCACCATCTCTCATCCAAATAACATGAACAACAACCATTCCTTGAACACTTTCTCATGACCGATTGCTCATGTTATCAACAAGATTCAAGATTTGAACATGGGCTATTTAAAACATGCATGCATCTCTAAGACAACATTAAACATACCTTGGTCTAAAGGACCACCTTGGCCGAATCTTGCTTCCTCTTCTTCCTCTAGTTAGAACAATTGCAAAAGAAAGAAAATATGAACACTCCTTCTTCCCTCCTTATTAAGCATTCAAACTCCCTCATTTTTCATGCCACAACATCAAACACTCTCCCTAAGCAAGCAATGGCCGAATCCCTCCCTAGTTCTTTTCTCCCCTTCTTTTTCTTGGTTTTTCGGCTAGGTGATGGCAAGTATGACACCCATTTTTTTTGTTCCCTTTTCTATTATTAATCCCATCATTTGTTCACCAAAGAAACATTTTAAATTAGAATGAGTGGAGCATTATCACTCCTTGGCCGGCCACCCATCATCTTTTGGGCAATTTGACATGCAAAACCATTTTTTTTGATACATGCACTAATAGACCATTTGAATTAGACTATCATACTTTTACAACGTCTCAAATTGATCCCAATTAATAATTTCTCATGCAATTGGTAAAATTAGGGAGTGAAACTTCCACATACTCATGTTCACACATAATAAGCATAGAATATAGCAAGTAATTATTTTTACGACTCGGTCTTGTGGTCCCGAAACCACTTCCCGACTAGGGTCAGTTTTGGGCTGTCACATACTAAGCTATGATAGATTACTCTATGTGTATGTTTGCCTCTGTCTTATAGATTTTGGAGACTAGTTACAGGCTCGGGGATCATCAGAGAAGCTTATCACACTATCGACTATTTTTGGTACCTTATGAGTTGAATTTCGACGCTATAGCAAGTATAGGCTAGATTATATTTGGATAAGCTGATTTTGGTATGTGTATATATAAGCTATGCGAAAATGGGTTTTTTATTTGTTAATTTTGGTTTCAAGGTTTGATTGAATTATGGTTATGTTTGATTGTGGTTTTGGTGATTTGGCTATGGTTGATACATAGATAAATATATGCGAATTTTATTGTTATGTTTTGTTATGTGTCATTATGTGATGAAGTATTAAAGTATATTAGGTTATGGCATTTAGGTGAAATTATAGTTGGATATATAGTTGAGTAATATGCCTAATGATTGGTTTTAGATTGATCATGTCAAGAGGTAATATGAATTTTAAGGATATAAGATATGCACGATATCATGGTTGGATGTATTCGGCTAAGAAGATTGACAATGGATTGTTATGTGAAATGTGATACATGTTTTGATAAGCTATGAGATCACTTTGCTATATTGTGAATTTGGTTATTTGGTGTGGTCTATTATTGACATAAAATTTGATATAAATTTTTGTCTTGTAAAATTTGCATGAAATTGGTAAATGATGTGCATTTATATTCGACTAATGTTAGATAAATTAAATACGTATGTATATAACATGTTTGTTTGTGGTTTGATTTTTAAAGGTCAAGATGATTAGTATAATGTTTGATTCTTATTATATGTATAAAGTGTTAACGAGAAATTTTAGAAGTAATATGGTTACTTTGATTCGGTACTCATTAGTAAATAACGAATATGTATGAGGTATGTTTTGCTAGCCAAACGGATAGTCATTAAGTGACAAGTTAATATTTGTATTTGGATGTGCAAATGGTAAATTTTTAACTTAATATTGAATGGTGGCATTGGCATGACTTAAATGGTTAATTTTGATAGCCGTATAGGTAAGAAAATGAATTGATTATGTATTTTTAATTTTGTTATGATGTTAGCATATAAATTTTGATATGTTTTGATTTGATAATTATGCTAGAAATGGTTCGTAGATTGTTTGAAAATATGATGGTTAACCATGCTATTTAGCTTGTGTATTAAGTGATGTTATCATGTTTAAATTTGGCCTTGACACTTTATAGCATTAGACAAGAGTATACTATGTTATATGTATAAATAAAAACTTGTGATGTGTTTGTTGTGAAATGTAAATTATGATTGACATATTGGTTTGGTTATATGAAATGTATATGCGTGTATAGTAATAGAGAAAAATGAAAGTTGACATTGAATAAAGCATATGTATTTAGCATGTATTAATATTCAGTTATTGTATTGGAAATTGATCATATAAATAGTAATTCATGTTATAAGATAACAAAATTGTTATATGTGAGTTTAATAAATTGTTTTGTACTTTGTGTATTAATGATTCATGAATTGATAAATGGAAGCTACAAAGGTATACCTTCGGATATGATCTGAGTGATTGTGTGAATGTATGAAGGTTGTATCTTTTCCAGTAATACCTCGTAACCCCATTTCGGTATCAGATACGGATTAGGGGTGTTATATTTTATTGGTAAGAGAGCTGAGTTTCGATCTTAGGACTTGTGGGTTATAGACCCGCCACGCTTCCGCTAACGTTTGCACTAAGATAGATCAGATCTGACATTTTCAACACTAGCGATCGAAGAAGTTGGAGCTCTGAAGCTCAAATGTGATCAAGAACTATCTCTACTCGAGCGTCCCACATTAGCATTTGAACTACTATAATCATCTCAAAATTTCTTTGATACAAACTGAAATGATTTACTCGATGATTTGTCACAGGAATTTCTGGCTTCAAAATAAGCTTTTCTTTACTTTTCGTATAACTTGGGAAGTTATAGGAACTTGACGGGTGGAGGTTGTTGAGCAGCTGAATTTATTCGAACGAATCATTTAGATACTTGAGGATATGTCGAGTTGTTGCATTCCCGAGTTCGAAGATACGTGGGAACGAGACTTACCTCTGATTGAATTTGCATACAATAATAGCTTTCAATCAAGTATCAAAATGGCACCTTATGAGGCTTTGTAGGGTCGTAAATGTCGTACACCATTGTATTGGACTGAGCTCAGTGAAAACAAGATACATGGGATCGATTTGATCAGAGAGACTAAATAGAAAGTGAAAGTAATCCGTGAAAGTTTGAAAACATCATTGGATCGTCAGAAATCGTATGTGGACTTCAAACGAAAAGATATAGAGTTTTAGATCGGAGAAAAAGTTTTTTTTGAAAGTTTCACCGTTGAAGAAAATACTCAGATTCGATCGTAAAGGCAAATTGAGTTCGAGATTTATTGGGCCGTATGAGATTATAGAGCGTATCGAGCTGGTTACTTATAGATTGTTGTTGACACCTGAGCTAGAAAAGATCCACAATGTATTCCATGTTTCAATGCTTCGTAGATATCGATTTGATCCTTCACAGGTGATTAGTCCGTCAGAGATTGAGATTAAGGCCGATATGACATATGAAGAAGAATCGATTCGCATTCTAGCTCATGAATATAAAAAGTTACGAAATAAGAAAATTTCGTTAGTTAAAGTATTATGGCATAAACACAGAGTTGAGGAAGCAACGTGGGAGCCAGATGATTCAATAAAAGAGCGTTATCCTAACCTATTCACTGGTAAGATTTTCGGGGATGAAAATCCCTAAGGGGG
Source organism: Gossypium hirsutum (assembly GCF_007990345.1). NCBI lineage: Eukaryota > Viridiplantae > Streptophyta > Magnoliopsida > Malvales > Malvaceae > Gossypium > Gossypium hirsutum. The sequence goes on along the minus strand of NC_053431.1, from coordinate 99,087,371 downwards.
AGAATTGTAATAGCCCGATTTAGACCCTAATTGAAACGGTGGTTTCGAGACCACGAATTCAAGTCAAAAAATATTTTAAAATTATTTTCTGTGTTTATTATGTGTGATTTATATTTGTGAAATTTTCGTGTTTTAAATTTGCCGTTTGAGTGTCGATTTAATAAAAATGGCTTAGTCGCGTAATATGAAAATTTGATGCTAATTATAAAAGGGGTCGAATTGATGATGTCTTTATTGCATGAGGTATTTATGTTGTAATTAGACCATATCAATTAGTGATGGACGGTTTTAGACATAATATATAATGATTTCATATTTTATAACGAAGGTTAGTTATGTAATATATTAAGCAATATATATGATATAATAAAACATTATTAAAACATCCATGCATTTGTTCATTCTTTTGGCCGAATGTTGTAAAAAAGAAAAGAAAGAAAGAGTTTAAGGGTTTGACAATTTGATAGCTTAATCAAGGTATGTAACTAGCTCGATTTTTGATAATTTTTACGTTTTTGAGATAGTTGCAGTGTAATGTACAAAGCCCATGCTTGAATTTCTGATTTTGATGAATATTTTGAGTTATGCCTATTTGTGATGTTAGTTGATGAATTATGAAACATATGTTTTGGATTAATATGTTTTGTGTTGGAATTTTTTATGAGTTTGAGTAATTAGGAATAAATTGAAAAAATGATAATTTGAGGGACTAAAATGTGAAACAAATGAAATGTATGGACTTGTATGAACATAAGGAAGATTTGGCCTAAGCATGGTGTACTCAAAATTTGCATGTTTTGTGTTTGTGCAATTTGGACTAAATTGTAAAAAGTGTAAAATGTCAGGGGTAAAATAGTAATTTTACCATTTATGTGTTTTTGGACTAAATTCGATAGAATTATGTTTGTATGAGTTTAATTTGAATAGTTTGGATCAAGAACTAAAGAAATCAGATTTGGATCGGGGAAAAACAAAGTTGTCGAATAGTCGTTCCGTTCCGATTACTGTTGTTCGAGGTAAGTTTATAGGCAAGTAGACGTTGTAAATTTCAATATATGTATATTATAACTGTTGAATTGAATTGTTATAATTGTTTTGAGAATGTTCCGAATTGATAAATGTTTGGGAGCATGGTTACGAGTTCAATTCGATCGGGTTACGACATCCGAAAGCCCCGTATGAGCCTTAGGAATAGATAGGATATAAATGGCATGACATAGGGTTCCGATATGTGTTGTGCGAGTAAGACCATGGCATTGATATATGTGTGCGAGTAAGACCATGTTTAACACGTTGGCATCGATATGTGATTATGATATATGTGTGCGAGTAAGACCACGTTTAATACGTTGACATCAATATGTGATTCCTATATACGTTTGCGAGTAAGACCCTATCTGGGACAGTGGCATCGATATGTGATTACATGTAAGACCACGTCTGGGACGCTGGCATTGTACGATATGTGTGATTATTCGAGTATCCTATTCAATTTCGAATGGTTCAATAGGCAATGATAAGTTGAGATCGAATGTGTAAATCGAGTTAAAGTGATTAGGTACGAGATAGTTGATTACCTATTTGAAATAAGTTGGTTATTTAATATTTGATGCAAATTATATATGTTGCAAATGAAAATATATGTGTATATGAAAAATATATTCGGCCAAAGGTTATGTATAAGTGAAATCATATTTGTAATCTATGTGCAAACATATATGAATTGTTATTTCCGGTTTTATGATTATAAAATCTGAATACTTATGAGATGATTATTGAGTATATGCATCTAAGTTTATATATATATTATGTTTTATAATAATATTAAGATTTTTGAATTGAATGATATTTTGACATATTTGTATGTTCATTCAACATAAAGTTTATATATAAAAGTATCTGTTGTATGTGAATTTATGATGGTTTATTTTAGTTTAGCTAAATTGAATTATAAATGTGATTGAATGTCTTATTTGGTTATGACTTACTAGGTTATGATAGCTTACTCTGTGTGTATGTTTGCCTCTGTATTATAGATTTTGGAGACTAGTTACGAGCTCAGGGATCTCAGAGGAGTTTATAACACTATCGACTATTTTTGGTACTTTATAAGTTGAATTTCGATCCTATGGCAAGTATAGGCTAGATTATATTTGGTTATGATGATTTTGGTATGTGTATATATAAGCCATGTGAAAATGGCTTGTTTATTTGTTAATTTCAGTTTCAAGGTTTGATTGAATTATGGTTATGTTTGATTGTGGTTTTGGTGACTTGGCTATGGTTGATACATAGATAAATATATGCAAATTTTATTGTTATGTTTTGTTATGTGTCATTATGTGATGAAGTATTAAAGTATATTTGGTTATGGCATTTAGGTGAAATTATAGTTGGATATATAGTTGAGTAATATGCCTAATGATTGGTTTTAGATTGATCATGTCTAGGGGTAATATGAATTTTAATGATATAAGATATGCTTGATATCATGGTTGGATGTATTCGGCTATGAAGATTGAAAATGGATTATTATGTGAAATGTGATACATGTTTTGATAAGCTATGAGATGACTTTGCTATATTGTGAATTTGGTGTGGTCCATTATTGACATAAAATTTGATATAAAATTTTGTCTTGTAAAATTTGCATGAAATTGGTAAATGATGTGCATGTTTATTCAACTAATGTTAGATAAATTAAATACGTATGTATATAACATGTTTGTTTGTGGTTTAATTTTTAAAGGTCAAGATGATTAGTTTAATGTTTGATTCTTGTTATATGTATAAAGTGTTAACGGCAAATTTTAGAAGTAATATGATTACTTTGATTCAGTACTCATTAGTAAATAAAGAATATGTATGAGGTATGTTTTGTTAGCCAAACGGATAGTCATTAAGTGACAAGTTAATATTTGTATTCGGATATGCAAATGGTAAATTTTTAACTTAATTGAATAGTGGAATTGGTATGACGTAAATGGTTAATTTTGATAGCCGAATAGGTGAGCAAATGAATTGATTATGTATTTTTAATTTTGTCATGATGTTAGCATATAAAATTTGATATGTTTTGATTTGATAATTATGCTAGAAATGGTTCGTAGATTGTTTGAAAATATGATGGTTAAACATGCTATTTAGCTTGTGTATTAAGTGATATTATGATGCTTAAATTCCGCCTTAACACTTTATAACATTGACAAGAGTATATTATGTTATATGTACAAATACAAACTTGTGATGTGTTTGTTGTGAAATGTAAATTATGATTGACATATTGGTTTGGTTATATGAAATGTATATGCGTGTATAGTAATAAAGAAAAATGAAAGTTGACATTGAATAAAGCATATGTATTTAACATATATTAATATTCAGTTATTGTATTGGAAATTAATCATATAAATAGTAATTCATGTTATAAGATAACAAAATGGTTATATGTTAGTTTAATAAAATGTTTTGTATTTTTTGTATTAATGATTCAAGAATTGATAAATTGAAGCTACAATGGTATACCTTCGGATATGATCTGAGTGATTGTGTGAATGTATGAAAGTTGTATCTTTTCCGGTAATGCCTTGATACGTGATATTCTCAATAGGTTTTAAAGATTTATAATTAATCGTTCTTGAAATTAACTATTATCATGATGAAGGCAAGTGTATCTATTGAACAGTAGTATAGCTTTAGCAACACTGGATTGTCGAACCCAAAAGAACCAAGAGTACTAGTAATTACTTCCTTTTTATTATCTAGCCTAAAAATTAAGGGGGATGTTTATCTAAATTAATTAGCTAAACTAAGGATGCACAGAGAGAAATTGGAGAAAAACTTTTGGGAAAATTCGATTTATTAAGGGAATACCCAAGGAAAAATCTGCCTAGACTTCACTTGTTATTTGACTCTGAATCAGACGATTTATTCATTTGACTTGATCTGTAGAAATCCCTAAGTTATACTACTATCTCTCTCGAGACTAATAACGTCTAACCCTAGGTTGATTAATTGAAATCTCTTTCTAGTTAACACCCTAGTGCTGCATTAACTCGATCTATGGATCCCTTTATTAGGTTTCACCCTAATCCGACAAAATCTTATCATCCTATCTCTAGGCGTACAATCAACTCCACTTAATTACGACAAATTTACTCTTAGACAGGGTGTTTTCCTCCTTTGAATAAGAGCATTAACTTGAATCAATATCCTAGAATATTAAAACAAGAATTAAGAACACATAATTAAGAACAAGTCAAATATTTATCATACAATTCAGATAATAATAACAAGATTTGTCTTAGGTTCCATTCCCCTTAGGTATTTAAGGGGTTTAGTTCATACTTATGAAAGAAAACAGTTCAAAAGAATAAAGAAAACAGAACAAAAGGAAAACCAAAAACACCTGAATGGAAATTGAAGGGAGATCTTCAGTCTTGACGATGAATGCGGCTTCTAAGATGGATCAATCGGCTTCCCTTGAGTAATTCCTTGCCTCCTACTCCGCGTGTCTCTTCTAAGTACCTCATCAAGTGTTTAAATAGGCTTTTGAATGCCTAAGAGCCCTCAAAAGTGGCCTTTTTCGAATAAGACTATACTTGGGCTTGATAGGGACACACCCGTGTGACACGCCCATGTGCAATTGATGTAGCCCGTGGTCAAGGCTGTTAAATAGGCATGGACGTGCAGTCTACCCGTGTAAGTCATGCTTCTATCCTGCCAAATGGACACGGCCGTGTAGCTTACCCATGTAAGGAAGTCCAGGCTGTGGTGATTTCCCATGTGGGTCTATTTTCTCCGTTTTCGATCTGTTTCTCACTCTTTTTACTCTCCTATGCTCACCTAAGTATAAAACATGAAATTAAAGGATTAGGAGCATCGAATTCACCAAATCTAAGGAGAAACCATCCATAAATGTGCTAAACATGGGATAAAAATATGTATAAATTACGGTTTATCGAATACCCTCGCACTTAAGCGTTTGCTTGTACTCAAGCAAAATCCTCAACTCACAATCAAAATAAATTCTTCTCAAATTATAATCCTTATCAATAATATCTCAAAATAATCCATAAGTAATCATACATTGAAAATTCAAATAAAAGTACATCAAAGTTTCAAACATTCCAAATTGAGCATTTTATCATGAAAACATAGGTGTCCCCCCTCATCTAAGTAATCACCTTTGATCAAAGTATCACAGAGTTTAACATCCTCACTAAAGATTCACTCAAATCACTCGAGGTGTTTAAGGAAATAAAATAAAGCACTCATTAGTCAATATGAAAAGTTATTACCATAGGCTTGCATGAAAATCAAATCTCCACCACTATATATTGAGATGGTACATCAATCAGAAAGGTCTTTAGAGGGTGGTAACATGGCTTTGATTAGGGGGTGTGGTCACAAGTTGAAAGAAAAGGTTAGAATCGAGATTGAATTGAAGAAATCACCTAACTAGAAAAATAACTAATTATCAATTGAATACAAGTGAGCTTCTTCTCAAAATATACAATTAACACTCAAGCTCAAAAAACGACCAATTGCTACTAATATGTGTGTAAGGATTTTTTTTAAGAACAAGTCAAATAACATAAAAATTAATTATTGCAACAAAGAATAAAACATAGCTAAGCAATTAGTTCAAATCAAATCTCGACAAAAATAGGGATCAAATTATGGGATTTCAACAATAATGGGTTATGGGTTAATATTGAGGGTAAATCAATTAATGGTTTGTTAGGCTCAAAGGGGATCACTAAGGGTTAATTATGAAGGTAGGCTTTTGTGGAGTGAGTGGGTTAAACCTAAGTGCCTTTATCATCTCGACATATCAAATCAAATGGTGTGGTCTTGACAAGCATAATCAAGCAAGTTCTAGAATAACAAATCAATACTAACGCACTCATAATAAAAGTGAGCATTAAAGAAATAACATATGCTCTAAAGGCTCAAGATCTCACAAAAATTAAGGCTTTTTAATGTTTGAACTTGTGGGTTTTAACTCAAGATAATATCTAAACTTGGGGAAACAACTTAAAATTTTTTAATTTTCAAAAAATCAACTTATCATGCCTGATTCCCTAATGTCTTAAAGTTTAAACAATCAATGCATAAATGCTTATGTTTTAATTCAAGACATATCAATAAAAATCATAAATTAATTAAAATTCATTCTAATAGTGATATGAGTTATTCACGTGAGTATAAGACAAAATTCAGGGATTTTTAATGATGATATAAAAGAGCCCCCCACACTTAAGATGTCCATTGCCCTCAATGTACAAAGATGGATATATTGAAAAATATAGATATATAATCATAAGATAGGGAGAGAGGTGAAACTTCCTGAATGATGAATGTACTCCTTGAATTGGAGTTATGGAGAATAATCGGCCAAGGCAATGATAAGAATGGAGGAGGATACTCCGGTGGTGGTAGAGGTTCATTAGTCCATAAGTCCTGCGCCAAAAGAATATTATATCTAGTAGTAGCTATGGTCGTGGTCGAGCAAGACATGGAAGTCATGGAGAACCTTTGCCAGTGGAGTTTTTAGTTCATATTTGATGATGAGCTTTGGAGCTCCTTATGACTGTGATAAAATCAGGAACTCTTTAGGAAATATAAGGAAGCATAATTACTCGTAATGAAATAGCCAAAAATAAAAATTGTAAAAACTAAAATTAAACTAATATTAAAGGAGCATGAAATAAAAAGTACTTAAAGAAGATAAATAAAGATAAAAGTGAAAATAATAAATAATAAATAAAAAGTTTTTAAACATCGTTATTGCTGGATGGTTCATGAGGTGGTGGTGGCGATGAGATGTGAAGGTGCTGACAAATCTGATGAAGAGTAGTATCAATGTGATCAAAACGCTGAAAACACTGTTGCTTACATCGAGTAAGGTGCTCAGAGATGTTAGAGTATGAAGCCGCTGCATGAACTGGATGATGGATTGGTGGTGTCTGAGATGGTGGGCCTCATGACGTGGAGAGACATCATCAGTAATGTCCTCTGGGTCCTCCTCCTCGGTGGACTAGATGAGGCGGTACCGAGGAGGGTAGGTGCCACGTCGTTTCTCGATCATCCTCATATGTAGCATGCTCGAGATGCCCTGTGGGGAAATCTAGCTGATGAGAGTGGGGGAGGATGATTGTGCCACTGTGTTGAGGAGCCTAAAGTGCCGAGCCAATCGAGTATCATAGGGCCCAATAGAGATGGCTCCTCTCTTATGTCGCTCCATTTGATGGCACGTGCCCATTCACCATGCTCCACAAGAAATAGGCATCGTGAGTGTTGAAGACGCCGGTGCTCTCTCGCCGTCCTGTCAGAGTGTGGGCCAAGATGGCATGTAGGTATTGCAGCGATAGGTCCAGGGCTGATGCCTTAGAGCAGCTAGGATCATAGGTGGCCGAGACAAGGATGAGGTCCTTCCAACATTTTAAGGGAGAGTAGTGGATGTGGCGATGGAGGGTGTCGAGTTGGTTTTCATCCATGAACTCCTTCATGTATAGCCCTATTGCAATTCCAAACTCTTGTACGCTCAACTGGCGCACTAGGCCACCAAGGCGGAACTGGACCGTTCCAGGATCGTCGAAGTTTGTTATGATGACTTGAAGATGGAAGGTCGAGCAAAGTTCCATCATGAGCTCGAATTATGTTGGCTCGATGATGTCAAAGAAAAGCCCCTATGGTTCAGTCGTCAAGAGGGCTCGGACCGCGTCAACCATCTGAATTTGTTCAAGTGCGGCCCAGTCAATGCAGCGGCCTACACCTAAGGGTCGGGCCTATAATATCTAAAATAGTTCTTTCTGGGGTCCCAAGGAGAGCTGGAGGAAAGGGTGACAGATCTCAGCAGTAGGACCCGAGGAGGACGTTGCTCTTTTCCTTTTTTCGAAGTGGGGATGGCGGTCTTCTTACCACGTGAGGTTGACATAGTATACCTGCAATGACAAGTCAGAATAAAAATAAAATTACTCATCAACAATAGCATGGAAAAATATGCAATGGTAAAACTAATAGAGATATTTCTTAGAAGTCAAGTACGAAAGAACAACTATGCGAAAAAAATAAAAAAATAAAAAAATAAACCCAATCAGACAAAGTACGTCATTACTATGAAAAGGACTACGAGAGTAATGCTAACGAAAATATCTAGTGAATGAATACATATGGGTAAGCATGAAATCTATGGAAACAAGAAAAATGGATGAATGCAGCAAAATGTATTGACTAACATTGCAAATTTCTATCATGATAACTATGATTATTTGGTCAAAATAAAACAAAATATCATGAAATAAGTAAAAGAATGAAGAAAATAGAGGGAAAAATGAACAAACGCAAGAGGGAGGAGCTTTGGATCATCGAAAATGGTGTTCTAGTTGGCGCACGGGCGTGGCAAGTAGGGCGTGTGAAGTTGCAGCGGCTAGGGTTAGGGATTTTGAGGAGGCGGATGATGAATAGTGAGGGGTTTATAAAGATTTTTGGGCACACGACCGTGGGGCACGCCCGTGTGCCCTAATTTTTGCCCGTGTGTTTTATAATTTTTTAAATTTGGGCGCGTTTGAGACTCGTACACGCCCGTGCTCTTTGGGCATGTTGGTGTACACTACTGTGTCGCACGACCGTGTCCTACTTCGTTCGCTTCTCCTACGCCTGTGTTGTTTTATCAGTCTTGAGCAAGGGTGGTGGGCATAGGCGTGTCGCACGCCCGTGCTAAATTCTCAGTTTCAACCACGGTTCCTAGACACAGGCGTGTCGTATGCTCGTGTTGGTTTGAAAGACTCGCCCACAGCCATGTCGCACGGTTGTGGCCACTTATCGCATCCTGTGCTAAGGAATATTTTTTCCCTATTTTCACACAGCCGTATCGCACGACCGTGTCTCCTCTCATGGTGTGGGCATGGCCTAAGGCACGCCCGTGTGACCAGCCGTGTGGATTAGAGAACCTGTGTTTCAATGACCCAGTCAGTGATTAGATGTTAAAACTAAAATTTTTAAAGAAGTTAACATCGTTAGTGCTCGGGTTGCCTCCCAAGAAGCGTTTATTTATAGTCTAAGCTCGACTTACCTTTTTGGTGCATGGTCATGTTGGTGTGAGGAGTTTGCACTCCTCACCCATGCTATCAATTTTATCAACATAAGGTTTAAGACGAGTACTGCTTACCTTAAAAGTGCCGAATTTGGGATGAATTACCTCGACTGTACCATATGGGAAAATATTGAGTCCCGTAAGAGGGATTGCTCCATTAGGTTCAGAAGTTGTAATGCGAGGGTTTGCTGCATCTAGTAGTACTTTGTCTCCAACCTTAAGTTGATTTGGTGCAACATTGAGCTCGTCATGGTATGGTTTTGGTTTATCATGTGTCCTCGGTTTATGTGTCCGCCATTCATCTAGTTCCTTGATTTGTAGCTTTCGTTCTTCATAGATAGGTCCTTTGTTGTTGCTTGAACATGGCTCATGTAGGTTCTTTGAACTTATTTCCTGCAAAGTAGGTTGCACTACATGGTCAGTTTTAGTAGAATGATTTATACAACCATCTTCAATTTTTGATGTGTTACTCATATTGCGAGCTTGAAGGGTGATTGTTTTGTCTCCTACACGAAGTGTGAGTTCACCTGTGCCAACATTAATTATTGTTTTAGCAGTTGCTAAAAAGGGCCCCCCTAAAATTAAAGGAACGTTACTATCCTCCTCTATGTCTAGAATAACGAAATCAACTGGGAATATAAATTTGTCAATTTTAACGAGTACATCTTCAATAATCCCCTTAGGAAATCTAATTTTTTTATCGGCTAATTGAATACTCATCCTAGTTTGTTTGGGTTCCCAAGACCTAGTTGCTTAAACATTTTGTAAGGCATAACATTGATACTAGCCCCTAAATCAGCCAAAGCATTATTAACATCTAGGCTACCAATTAAACAGGGAATTGTAAAACTCCCTGGATCTTTTAATTTGTTGTCCAGCTTATTCTGTAGTATGGCTGAGCAAACCGCATTTAGCTCCACATGCGATGCCTCATCCAACTTCCGCTTATTTGTTAAAAGCTCATTTAGGAATTTGACTGCATTTGGCATCTGCGAAAGAGCTTCAATAAACGGTAAGTTAATGTGTAACTTCTTTAATAATTTAAGAAATTTACCGAATTGTTCATCTGTGCGGTCTTTCCTTGTCGCCTTAGGGTATGGCACATGAGGTTTGTCCTCTTTACTTACCGATTTCTGGTCATTGTGGTCCACCTCACCTTTACCTCTACTTACCACAGTTTCTTGCCTCGGTTCTGGTTCAGGTGCAACTAGCGCTTCCTCATCTTGAATGGTAATTGCATTGAGTTGCTCCCTTGGGTTAGATTTAGTGTTACTCGGAAGGCTACCTTGTGGTCGTTCAGATATCAATTTAGTGAGCTAACCTATCTGAGTTTCGATCCCTTGGATCGACGTTTGTTGATTTTTAAATGCTGTCTCGGTATTCTAGAAAAGAGTTTCTGACACCGAGATGAATTTTGCTAGCATCTCCTCAAGTTTCAGCTTTTTCTCTTACTGGTAAGGTTGTTGTTGGAAGCCGGAAGGTGGTGGTGGTCTCTAATTCTCTTGGCCTCCCCATGAGAAATTTGGGTGGTTCCTCCATCCTACATTGTAAGTATTACTATACGGATTATTTTGAGATCGAGGATTATTACCCATATAATTTAACTACTCGTTCTCCATGTTGTGGCCATAGGGTGGGTATTCTGAATTGCTGGATCCACCTCCATTTGTTTCGCACTGCATTACTAGGTACACCTGTGAAGAACCAAGAAAACCATTAATTTTTCTATTCAAAAGATCTACCAGATTAGAGAGCATGGTGATCGAATCGACGTTAAAAACACCAACTATTTTCATTGGTTTTGTCCTTATGACTTACCACTGATAATTATTCAGTGACATCTGTTCTATAAATTCATGAGCATCCTCAGGTGTCTTATTATTGATTGTTCCACCAGCGGCTGTGTCAATCATCTGTCGAGTCGAAGGATTCAGGCCATTGTGAAACGTTTGAACCTATAACCAGAGTGGTAACCCATGGTGAGGGCACCTTCTCAATAGATCCTTGTATCTCTCCCATGCATCGTGAGTGTTTCTAAATCCATCTGCAAAAAGATGAGATATCATTACGTAATTTGGCTGTTTTAGCTAGCGAAAAATATTTTAATAAAAACTTTTCAGTCATTTGTTCCCAAGTAGTGATTGACCCTCGTGGTAACGAGTTCAACCAATGTTTAGCCTTATTCCTCAACGAAAAGGGAAACAACCGAAGGCAAATGACATCATCAGAAACGCCATTGATTTTAAAAGTGTTGCAAAACTCTAAGAAATTTTCCAAGTGAGTGTTGGGATCCTCGTCCTAAAAGCCATCAAACTGAACAAACTGTTAGATCATTTGAATGGTGTTAGGTTTCAGTTCAAGATTATTTGTAGCAACAGTAGGCCTAACTATGCTCGATTCAATTCCTGTTAAAGAAGGTTTAGCATAATCATACATAGTACGTGGAGCAGGATTCTAATTAGCAGCAATCGCAGGAGGTAGCAAATTTTCTTGGTTTTCAGCCATCTTCTCGTTTGTGGTTGAAGTATCGTCCTCTTGTTCTTCCTCTGTGTATTGTACGCTTCCCCTTATTTCTCTTCAGTTTCTGCGAACTGTGCAATTGATCTCACTATCAAACAGTAATGGCCCCGACGGGTTTCTTCTAGTCATACACTATAAAAACCTGCCAGGAACGAATAAAAGAAAAATTAGAAAAGAAAATAAAACTTAAAATTGCAAATAAAGTAGAGTGGCTAAAGGAATAAAAATCTAGTGTTCCTAATATTCTAGTTCCCAGACAACAGCGCCAAAAACTTGATACGTGATATTCGCGACAGGTTTTAAAGATTTATAACTAATCGTTCTTGAAACTAACTATTATCACGATGAAGACTAGTGTACCTATCGAACAGTAGTATAACTTTAGCAAGATTGGATTGTTGAACCCAAAGGAACCAAGAGTACTAGTAAGTACTTCCTTTTTATTATCTAGCCTAAAAATTAAGGGGTTTGGTTATCTAAATTAATTAGCTAAACTAAGGATGCACAGGAGAAATTGGGGAAAAAATTTTGGGAAAATTTGATTTATTAAGACAATACCCAAGGAAAAATCCACCTAGACTTCACTTGTTATTTGACTCTGAATCAGACGATTTATTCATTTGACTTGATCCGTAGAAATCCCTAAGCTATCTATTATCTTTCTCGAGACTAAGAATGTCTAACCCTAGGCTGATTAATTGAAATCTATTTCTAATTAACGCCCTAGTGTTGTATTAACTCGATCTATGGATCCCCTTATTAGGTTTCACCCTAATCCGACAAAATCTTATCACCCTATCTCTAGGCGCGCAATCAACTCTACTTATTTACTACAAATTTACTCTTAAACAGGGTCTTTTCTTCCTCTGAATAAGAGCATTAACTTGAATCAGTATCCTGGAATATTAAAACAAGAATTAAGAACACATAATTAAGAAGAAGTCAAATATTTATTATACAATTCAGATAATAATAACAAGATTTGTCTTAGGTTTCATTCCCCTTAGGTATTTAGGGGGTTTAGTTCATACTTATAAAAGAAAACATCTCAAAAGAATGAAGATAACAAAACATAAATAAAGTGCAAAACCCCTGAATGGAAATTGAAGGGAGATCTTCAGTCTTGACGATGAATGTGGCTTCTAAGATGGATCAATCGGCTTCCCTTGAGTAATTCCTTGCCTCCTACTCCGTGTGTCTCTTCTAAGTACCTTATCAAGTGTTTAAATAGTCTTTTGAATGCCTAAGAGCCCTCAAAAGTGGCCTTTTTCGAATAGGACTATACTTGGGCTTGACAAAGACACGCCCGTGTCCGATTGCTCCAGCCCGTGGTCAAGGCTGTTAAATAGGCATGGGTGTGTAGTCTACCTGTGTAAGTCGTGCTTCGATTCTGCTAAATGGACACGGTCGTGTGGCTTACCCATGTGAAGAAGTCCAAGCCATGTTGATTTCCCATGGGGGTCCATTTTTTCCGTTTTCGGTCTGTTTCTCACTGTTTTTACTCTCCTATGCTCACCTAAGTATAAAACATGAAATTAAAGAATTAGGAGCATCGAATTCACCAATCTAAGGAGAAACCATCCATAAATGTGCTAAGCATGGGATAAAAATATGTATAAATTATGGTTTATCATGCCTCGTAACCCCCATTCCAGTGACAGATACAGGTTAGGGGTGTTACCTTGTGATGGATGAAAATGAATGTTTGATGATAATTGAGCAACTTTTGTAAAGGAATTTTTAAAGTATTTTTCATTTAGGGATTTAATTGAAAAATAGAAAAATATTCATGGTAAAAATGTGAAATAAATAGAATATAGGGCTTGCTAGGGACTTACTTGATGTTCGGCTAGCATGGTTTGGTACTAAATTGTATGAATTTTTCATTTTTATAAGTTAGGGACTGTGTAATGAATTCAAAATTTTAGGGGCAAAGGCATAATTTTGTGAAAATGTGATTTTTGGGTTAAATTGAATAGAATGAAAGTTGAATAAGCTAAATTTGATTACATTGATCAAGAAAAGCAACGTATGGATTTAGATCGAGGAAAAGATAATGTACTGGATTAATTGATAGTATTTCTCCATTCGTGTTTGAGGTAAATTCATTAATTTAAATAGTATTGAATTATAGCTCGGGAGAGAGCATTTATATGAGATAAGAGATAGTGGTGGCTTCGACCACATGTTAACACATAATGTGCGAAATTCCCGCGTATCCGATATTATTCTAGGGGTTCAACGGGTTTGAAAAAGGGAAGGTTCGACAAATGCTTTAATAAGTGATGATATGAAGTATGAAAAGGTATGAGTTGATGATGTTTGAAATATGTTTAGCCATATGCTTGAAAGTATGAATGCTTATAAGTAGTGTGTTTAAAGGCTATGATGTTTTGAGATGATTTGCTAAGCTATGTGATTATCTAACTTGAAAGGTTGTTGTTTCTTAGGTTAATACCAAGTCATGTTGGATTATCTCAAAATTTTTTTTTATGATTATAAATTGAAATGGTAAGCTTTGTTTATGAATTATGAACTAACTAAGTATTACGTGCTTACTTCTTGATATTTCCTTTGTGTTTCTAGATGATCGGAAACTCGTTTGGGTTGGAAGGTTGTTAGAGATCCGTCACACTATCCATCAGCTAAATCGGTAGATTTTGATGATCTTGAGTCATGGTTATAATGGCATGTATAGGTGTCTTTTTTAATGAATTTAGCCATTATGTGTGGCTTGTATATGTGTTATTTTGGTTGATGAATTAGTTGGTATGATATTAAGATTTTATGGTATTTTGGTGTGGTTGTTTTTTTGATGTTGTGTTGGTTGAAATCATAATGGTATTTTATGAAATAGTGAATGGTGTGAATAGGGATAGTCCATGAATGTTGCTAATAGATTGATTTGGTTGTTTGAAAGTGGTCATCTTTTGGTCAAATTGGTATGTTATATGTTAGTTATGAAAATGGCCATTTTTTTTATATTGGTTGTGCATGCATTTTGGTATATGAACATATGGATAAATATGACATTGGAATGGTTTAGTTAGTAGTTTAGATGATGAATGAAATGGTTAAGTGTTTAAGTAAGATTGATTATTGAAATTGAGGTACCATTTTGGCATATTGGTTGAATGGATAATTCCTATAATGTTTAAGCTTGAATTTGCGTATGTTAAGTGAATTTGATTGCTTGATTATAGGTGCATTTGGCTTGTACAGGTAGTAGGAAATTGGGTGAGAAAAATGGCTTTTTTTCGTCCACATAGGCAGAGACATGGGCGTGTGTCTCAGCGGTGTGTGACACACGGCCAGGTGGCACGACCGTGTGTCCCTTATAGCTTTCAAAGGGTTGCAAGTTAGGCTACTACACGGCCTCGCACATGGCCTGGCGCACGGGCGTGTGGCTTGGCCTTGTGACCCAAGTTAGTGAGTTACACGGGTACAAACACGGGCTGAGACACAACATGTGTTCTTATTTCGAATGCCCACACCCGTGTGAGTCATACGGCTTGGCCACACGGCTGTGTGACCCTGCAGTTTGAAAATTTTCATATGTTTTCGATTTAGTCCTAATTCGTTTCCAATGTCCTTTTAAGGCCTCGAGGGCTTGAAAAAGGGACTATATGTATGATTTTGGTTGATGATACTCTGATTTACAATGTGATTTGTTTATGATAATAAAATGTTCAGTAGAAGATGTTATGCTCAAGGGCTTGTAAAAGGGACTATATGTATGATTTTGGTTGATGATACTCTGATTTACGATGTGATTTGTTTATGATAATAAAATGTTTAGTAGAAGATGTTATGCTCTAGTAATACTCAATAGCCCTAATTCGGCAACAGATACGGGCTAGGGTGATACAGTAATGGATTATATAAAATGCCCAGTTGAATGTAGAAGTCACTAGGATATGATTGGCATGCCAATAGGGCTAGTATGCGCTATTGAATGGGGTTTGCACTTTGGTGCCTTTGTTTTCCCCTTGGTGCCTCTGTATACACTTCAGTGTCCCTGTTCACACAACAGTGCCCTTATTTTCACATTTATGACCTTGTCTACACTTTGGTGTTCCTGTTATGCGTCTCTGATGCCTCTGGTGTGGTGTAGTGGTCGAGTCTGTTGAATGGACATGGGCGTGTGGTCTACCCACGTACGGAAGTCCAGGCCGTGTTGATTTCACATGTTGGTCCATTTTCTCCATTTTTAGCCCGTTTCTTGCTCTTTTTTCTCTTCTATGCTCACCTAAGTATAAAACATGAATTTAAAGGATTAGAAGCATCGAATTCACCAAATCTAAGGAGAAATCATCCATAAATGTTCTAAGCATAAGATAAAAATATGTATAAATTGCGGTTTATCAAATACTCCGACACTTAAGCATTTGCTTGTCCTCAAGCAAAATCCTCAACTCACAATCAAAATAAATTCTTCTTAACTTATAATTCTCATCAATAGTCTCTCACAATAATCCATAAGTAGTCACACATTGAAAATTGAACTCGAAGAACGTCAAAGTTTCAGGCATTCTAAGTTGAGCATTTTTATTACAAAAATATAGGTGTCTCCCCTTATCTAAGTAATCACCTTTTATTCAAAACATCACAGAGTTTCACATCCTCACTAAAGATTCACTCAAATCACTCGAGGTGTTTTAAGGACAAGAAATTTAGCACTCAACAGTCAATATGAAATGTTATTACCATAGGCTTGCATGAAAATCAAATCTCTACCACTATATATTGAGATGACACATCAATTACAAGGTCTTTAGAGGGTTGTAACGTGGCTTTGGTTAGGGGGTGTGGTTACAAGCTGAAAAAGAAGGTTAGAATCGAGATTGAATTGAAAAATTACCTAACTAGAAAAATACTACAACTTGATAAATTACATTTCTAATTAGAAAATCCTAGAATTGAGCTTTTCTTCATGGGATAAGGAATTTAAATACTCAAGCTCAAAAACAAAGAATTACTACTAATATGTATGTATGTATGTTTTTATTTTGTTAAGAACAAGTCAAATAACATAGAACTTTGCTAATTAATACAACGAAAAATAAAACATAGCAAAGTAATTAATTCAAATCAAATCTCGACAAAAATAGGGATCAAATTAGGGGATTTCAACAATAATGGGTTATGGGTTAATGTTGAGGGTAAATCAATGAATGGCTTGTTAGGCTCAAGAAGTTCACTAAGGTTTAATTATGAGGGTAGGCTTTTATGGAATAAGTGGGTTAAACCTAATAACCTTTATTATCTCGACATATCAAATCAATGGTGTGGTCTTGACATGTATAAACAAGCAAGTTCTAGAATAACAAATCAATATTGACGCACTGAAAGCAACAATAAAAGTGAGCATGAAAGAAAAAAATATATGCTCTAAAGGCTCAAGATCTCACAAAAGTTATGGCTTTCTGATGTTTAAACTTGTGAATTTCAACTTAAGATAGTACCTAAACTTGGCGAAACAACCTAAAAATTTTTACATCTCAAAAATCAACTCATCATGTTTGATTCTCTAATTCCTTAAAGTCTAACAATCAATGCATAAATGCCTATGTTTTAATTCAAGACATATCAATAAAAATCATAAATTAATCAAAATTCATTATAATAATGATATGAGAAGATTATTTGAGAGCAAGACAAAATTTGGGGATTTTTCTGATAATGATATAAATATCCCCCCACACTAAATATGTACATTGTCCTCAATGTACAAAGATATATAATAGTGATATAAAGATAATATCAGAAGAGAGAGGGGGAGAAGTGAAACTTCTTGAATGTTGAATGGAATCCTTGAATTGGAGGTATGGAGAATAATCGGCCAAGGCAATGATAAGATTGGAGGAGGATACTCCGGTTGTGGTAGAGGTTGGGTTCCACAACCACAGTGTCTAGCGAAGAGGTTATCGTGGTGGTCGGGCAGGACATGGCAGTCGTGGAGAACCTTTTCCATCGGAGTTTCAAGTTCCTAAGTGATGATGAGCTTTGTAACTCTTTATAACTGTGATAAAATCAAGAACTCTTTAGGAAATATAGAGAAGCATAATTACTCGTAATGAAATAGCAAAACTATAAATTGTTCAATAAAAATTATAAAACCTAAAAGTGAAATAGTATTAAAGGAAAAAAAATAAAAAATACTTAAAGAGGATAAATAAATATAAAAGTGAAAAAAAAATAAAAAATAATAAGTCTTTAAACATCGTCATCGCCGAATGGTTCGCGAGGTGGTGGTGGCGATGAGATGTGAATGTGCTAACAAATCTGATGTAGTGAAGCATCAATGTGATCAAAGCACTAAAAACACTGCTAGTCAAATCGAGTAAGGCGCTTAGAGGTGTTAGAGTATGAAGCAGCTGCATGAACTGGGCGATGAATGGGCGATCAATGATCTCGAAAAGGAGGCCCCATGGGTCAGTCGTCAGAAGGGCTCAGACCGCGTCAGCCAATTGGATTTGTTCAAGTGTTGCCCAGTCAATACAACGGCCCACACCTAAGGGTCGGGCCCGTAATATTTGAAATAGTTCTTCCTGCGGTCTTGGTGGAAATTGGAGGAATGGGTGTCTGATCTCCGTGGTAGGATCAGAGGATGATGCTGCTATTTTCCTCTTTTTCGAGGTAGGAACGATGGTTTTCTTGGCGAGTGGATTCGAAATGATATACCTACAATAGAATCTTAAATCTTAATGAATGTAAAAGATAACATATATTAACAAATTCAAAAATGGAGTTAACCATGAGTTGAACTAACAAATGTAATTAAAAACTACTAACACTAACAAGACTCAACCAAAAGCAATCAAACTTGATAGAGATGTTATGGTACATGGTAGAGTAATAGCAGGACTAAATTCAAAATGAACTAAATGAAAGTATCTAAGCATGGTGAACTAAATCCTAAAAATGAGGATGATATGATAAACAATTAATAGAAAAAGCAATAAAAGGATAAAAATTAATATTATCATGTTAGTAAGCATCCAAAGGAAGTAATAGAGAAGAGAAAATCGTTAGTGGAGGAGTGGTGGCTGGAGGAGGGATGGTGTGATGGTGGGGAGCGATTGAGGTCTGCCACGGGTGTGGGCGGTGTGCCGTGTGGTGCGCAAGGGTGAGAAGAGGGAGGAGGGAGAGAGAGAGGGGAGAAAAATGATGGAGAAAGGAAAGGTAGGGTGGCCAGTCGGCAGTGGGGGAGGGGTTGCAGTGGCTAGGATTAAGAGTTTTTGGGGAAGGGGATGATGAATAGTGAGGGGTTTATATAGACTGAGGCACATGGCCGTGGGGCATGCCCGTGGGCCCTAATTTTAGCCTATGTGTATCGTGATTTTAAAATTTGGGCACGTCTGAAATTCGGCCCACGCCTGTGTTCTTTGGGCGTGTTCATGCACATGGCTGTGTTCTGTTTCATTCGCTTCTCCCACGCTCGTGTTGTTTTGTCAGTCTTGACCACAGGTAGTGCGTGTCGCACACCCATGTTGTTTTCTCAGTTTCAACCATGGCCTCTAGACACGGGCGTGCCGCACGCCCGTGTTGTTTTGACAGATTCACCCATGGCCATGTCGTACAGTAGTGGCAACTTATCGACTCCCGTGTTGGGGAAAAATTTTGCCCTATTTTCACACGGCCGTGTTGCCTTCCATGGTATGGACACAGCCTAAGACACGCCCGTGGGCCTGGCTGTGTGGTTTTGGAAAACTTGTGTTCAGTGTCTCGGTTAGTGGATTTAAATGTTAAAAACTAAAATTTAAAAAAGTTAACACCATTAGTGCTCGGGTTGCCTCCCGAGAAGTGTTTATTTATAGTCTAAGCTCGACTTACCTCTCTGTTGCGTGGTCATAGCGGTGCGAGGAGTTTACACTCCTCATCCCTGCTATCAATTTTATCAAAATAAGGTTTTAGACGAGTACTATTTACCTTGAACGTACCAAATTCGGGATGAATTACCTCAACTGTACCGTATGGGAAAATGCTAAGTACCATAAGAGGGATTTCTCCATTAGGTTTAGAGGTGGCAATCTGAGGGTCTGCTACATCTAATAGTACTTTGTCTCCAACCTTAAGTTGATTTGGTGAAATATTGAGCTCGTCATGGCATGGTTTCGGTTTATCATGTGATCTTGGTTTCTATGTCCGCCACTCATCTAGTTCCTCAACCTGTATCCTTCATTCTTCATAGATTGGTCCTTTGTCGTTACTCGAACATGGCTCAGGTGTGTTCTTTGAACGTGTTTCCTGCAAAGAAGGTTTCACCATATTATCAGTATTAGTAGTTCAATTTAAATAATCACCCTCGATATTTAATGTGTTACTTGAATTAAGAGCTTGAAGAGTGATTGTTTCCTCACCCACACGAACAGTGATTTCAGTTGTACCAACATTAATTATAGTTCTAGCAGTTGCTAAAAAGGGCCTTCCTAAAATTAAAGGCACGTCACTATCCTTTTCAATGTCTAGAACAACAAAATCATCTGGGAATATGAATTTATCAATTGTAACAAATACATCTTCAATAATACCCCTACAAAATCTGATTGTTTTGTTTGCTAACTGAATGCTTTTCCTAGTTTGTTTGGGTTTCCCAAGACCTAGTTGTTTAAACATTTTATAAGGCATGACATTGATACCAGCCCCTAAATCAGCCAAAGCAGCATTAACATCTAAGCTACCAATTAAACAAGGAATCGTAAAACTCCCTGGATCTTTTAATTTGTTGGCCGGCTTATTATGTAGTATGGCTGAGCAAACTGCATTTAATTCCACATGCGATGCCTCATCCAACTTCTGCTTATTTCTTAAAAGCTCCTTTAAGAATTTGGCTGCATTTGGCGTCTGTGAAAGAGCTTCAATAAACGGTAAGTTGATATGTAATTTTTTTAATAATTTAAGGAATTTACCGAATTGTTCGTCTGTGAGGTCTTTCCTTGTTACATTGGGGTATGCTACACGAGGTTTGTACTCTTTACTTATCGGTGTTTGTTCAGTGTGTTCTACCTCACCTTTGCTTTTACTTACCACAATTCCTTGCCTCGGTTCTGGTTCAAGTTCAACTAACCCTTCCTCATCTTGAATGGTAATTGCATTTAGCTGTTCCCTTGGGTTAGATTCAGTGTTACTTGGCAGTCTACCTTGTGGTCGTTCAGAAATTAATTTGGCGAGTTGGCCTATCTGAGTTTCGAGCCCTTGGATCGACACTTGTTGATTCTTAAGTGTTGTTTCGGTATTTTGAAAGCGAGTTTTTGACACCGAGATAAACTTTTTTAGCATCTCCTCAAGGCTCAGCTTCTTTTCCTGTTGATAAGGTGGTTGTTGAAAACTCGGAGGATGTTGTGGCCTTTGATTCCTTTGTCCTCCCCATCAGAAATTTGGGTGGTTTCTCAACCTACATTATAAGTGTTATTATATGGGTTATTTTGAGGTCTAGAGTTATTGTTACCCATATATTGGACTTGTTCCTCCTTGATGCTAGGGTTGAAGGGTTGATATTCTATGTATGCTCATCCTCCATTTGAATCACACCTCATCATTGGATGTACCTAAGTAGAACCACACAAACCGTCAATCTTTTTATTTAAGAGTTCTACTTGGTTAGATAGCATAATAACCGCATCGAGTTGAAAACACTAGCTACTTTTGTCGGCTTTGTTCTCATGACTTGCCATTGATAGTTATTCAGGGACATCTCTTCAATAAATTCGTAAGCCACTTCAGGTGTTTTGTTGTTGATAGTCCCACCAGCAGCTGGGTCGATAAGTTGCTTTGTTGAGGGGTTCACGCCGTTGTAAAATGTTTGAACCTGTAACCATAAAGGTAACCCATGGTGAGGCCACCTTCTCAATAGGTCCTTGTACTTCTCCCATGCATCATAGAGTGTCTCTAGATCCATCTGCACAAAAGAAGAGATATCGTTCCTCAATTTAGTCGTTTTAGCCGACGGAAAATATTTAAGTAAAATTTTTTCAGTCATTTTTCCTAAGTAGTGATTGGCACTCGTGGTAACGAGTTCAACCAGTATTTAGCTATGTTCTTCAATGAAAAGGGAAACAACTGAAGGCGAATGGCATCGTCAGAAACGCCATTGATTTTAAAAGTGTCACAAAACTCTAGGAAATTCGCCAAATGAGCGTTTGGGTCCTCGTCCTGCAAACCATCAAACTGAACAAACTGTTGGATCATTTGAATTGTGTTAGGTTTCAGTTCAAAATTATTTGTAGCAACAGTAGGCCTAACTATACTTGACTCAGTTCCTGTTAAAGTAGGTTTAGCATAATCATACATAGTGCGTGGAGCAGGATTATGATTTACTGGATCACCAGCTATTGTAGGAGGTAGTGGGTTTTCTTGATTTTCAGCCATCTCCTCGGTTGTGGTGGAAATATTGTCCTCTTGCTCTTCCTCTGTGTATCTTAGGCTTTGTCTTATTTCTCTTTGATTTCTGTGAGCTGTGCGATCGATCTCAGTATCAAAAAGTAATGGTCCTGACGGGTTTCTTCTAGTCATACACTCTAAAAACATGCCAAAAGTGAATAAAAGAAAAATTAGAAAAGAAAACAAAAATTTGAATTGCAATAAAAGTAAAATGGCTAAAGTAATAAAAATTGAGTGTTCCTAATATCTTAGTTCCCCGACAATGGTGCCAAAAACTTGATCGTGTGATGTGATACGTGCAATAAGTTTTATAATTTATGAATATCCGTCCTTGAAAACTAACTATTATCACGACAAAGGCACGCGCACCTTATCGAACAGTAGTATAGCTTATGGCAAGACCGGGATGTCGAACCCAAAGGAACTAAAAGTACTAGTATTGACTTTCTTTTTATTATCTAGCCTAAAAATTAAAGGGTTTGTTTTATCTAAACTAATTACTAAACTAAGAATGCACAGAAAATAAATTGGGGAAATAACTATTGGGAAAACTGAATGATTTGGACAATACCTAAGGGAAAAATCCACTTAGACTTCACTTGTTATTGACTTTGAATCAGACAACTTATTCACTTGACTTGATCCGTAGAAATCCCTATTTTATATTATTATCTCTCTCGAGACTAACAACGTCTAACCCTAGGTTGATTTATTGGAATCTCTTTCTAATTAACTTCCTATTGTTGCATTAACTCGATCTATGGATTCCCTTATTAGGTTTCACCCTAATCCAGCAAAATCTTGTCACCCTATCTCTAGGCGTGCAATCAACTCCGTTTAATTATGTTAGATCTACTCTTAGATAGGGACTTTTTCTCCTCTAAATAAGCATATCAATACTTGAATCAATATCCTAGAATATTAAAGCAAGAAGTAAGAACTCATAATTAAGAACAAGTCACATATTTATCATACAATTCAGATAATAATAACAAGATCCGTCTTAAGTTTCATTCCCCTTAGGTATTTAGGGGGTTTAGTTCATATTTATGAAATAAAACATCTCAATAGAATAATGATAACAATATGTAAAGAAAACCCAAGAACTCTTGAAGGGAATTGAAAGGTGATCTTTAGTCTTGAAAGTGAATCCGGCTTCTGAGATGGATCACTAGGCTTCCCTCGAGTAATTCCTTGCCTCCTATTCTGTGTGTGTCCTCTAATCCTCCTTTAGTGTGTTTAAATAGGCTTTAGAATGCCTAAAAGCCCTCAAGAGTGGCCTTTTCTGAATAGGACTAAACTTGGACTCGACAGGGACACGCCCATGTTCGATTGCTTCAAACCGTGTTCGAGTCTGTTGAATGGACACGGACGTGTGGTCTGCCTGTGTACGAAATTCCAGGCCGTGTTGATTTCACATGTTGGTCCATTTTCTCCGTTTTCAGCCCGTTTCTCGCTCTTTTTACTCTCCTATGCTCACCTAAGTATAAAACATGAATTTAAAGGATTAGGAGCATCGAATTCACCAAATCTAAGGAGAAATCATCCATAAATGTGCTAAGAATGGGATAAAAATATGTATAAATTGCGGTTTATCATGCAGTTACTCAAGTATTCGAGTCAAGTTACTAGTTCATCGGGCTAAATGTTAATATAATTTACAAAATTATTTATGTGCTTAAAGGGTAATGTACAGTCAAGATATTAGTAAGTGTTAAGATGTTCAATAAACTAATTGATCATATGTGAGCATAATTATATTGATGATTATACAGTTAAAGATAGATATTTATATACATATATGAATGAGTTTATATTGAATTATTATAGTATCAGAAGCATACGATGAATCATTTTCAGTACTAATCCTATAAGTGCTTCATAAATGATTAACAGGTATGATCAATTTATTTATTTAGTTTTTACATTGTTTAGTGAAAGTAAATAATATGTTTATGTGAAAGTTGAAACGAAAGATGAATTATAGAATGATTATATGTTAAGTGTGTAAATGTTATGGTAAGAAGAAATGTTTAAGTGAAATGGTTATATGGAATGCTTATAAGGAAATATATATATGTATATGTAAGACTAAACCAATTATCAATGAGAGGTATAGTGAATAGAAAACGAAAATTAGCTTATGATATAATCAAAATTTTGCTTAGTTTCTTATTCTAATATGTTCAATAATTAAGTTTCCTTTATACGAACATACTAGCATTATTGCTTATGATAGTTGTTTTCTTTTCCAGTAGATCATCGAATGGCTCGATCCATTTGAATCTCATCACAGCACCATGTAACACCCCTCACCCGTATTCAACGCCAGAATAGGGTTACGGAGCATTACCGAACTTACAACTTAAACAACCATTCAATTCGAATGAAAAATCATCAACCAAAAGCAATTCCAATCAAATACAATCACATTGTCCCTAATACGAGCCTACAATGCCCTAAACATGCAATTAGGGTGTTCTGGACTAAACCGATATCTCAGGAAATTTTGCAACACTTAAATTCTTTTGCATGAAATAGGGGACACACACCCGTGTGGCCCGCCTGTGTGTCTCACACGGCCAACAGACACGCCCGTGTCTCAAGCCGTGTGGACATTCGAAATGGGAGCACATGGTCATGTCCCGGCCCATTTCCAACCCCGTGTAACTATCTGACTTGGGTCACATGACCAACACACATGCCCATGTGGCTAGCCCGTGTGCCCTAAAAATGGCCATACATGCCGATGTCCCAGACCGTGTGCTAGGCTATGCCAAACCTGTAAGGTATTCTTACGCTTGTGTGTGAGGCTATGTGGAGCATACTAAATTGGTTTCCAAATCTACACAAGGGGACACACGACCGTGTAACATAACCGTGTGTCACATACGGCTAAGACACAGGCCCGTGTCTCTGTCCGTGTGGACAAAAATAGGCTATTTACCAAGCCAATTTGGCACCCAATTTTGAATGTACCTACAACACATCAATTTGCACCATCCCATGGCATATATAGGCATTTAAACTAGCCAATTCAAACCTAATTCATGTATATTCTATACCAAATTTCTCAATACACACAAGTTGTTAAGTAGACCAATCCATTCCTACCCAAAATCTCATAAACGTAGATCATCAATATGGCTACTTAAAACATGCATTCAAGATTCAGAAACAAATAACATCACCAATATCAACAACTATTAATAAGCATCAGAAAACCAACCTCAATTTACATAACATAAATTGTAGGCACATACACATATACACAAGCAAATTAACTCGGAATAAGTCAACTCTCATGGCTATTATATACAAACCAATACATATACATTTACAAGCCATTTTAAATGGCCAAAATCATTACCAAAACATAACCAATATGACCAAAGTCACTATACATGCCATATACTCGAAACATAAGCTTAAAGGTAGCAAATCGTTTGTAGTATAGTGTGATGAAATATATAACAATCCTGAATCCGAGCTACATTTGAATTCACTATAAAACATAGAAAAATAAACGACATAATCTATAAAGCTTAATAAGCTCGTATGGAATAAACTCTATAATAGCTTGTTTTTAGTCAAATCAGAACAGTTGTTTCAGGACCACAAATTTGAGGTTGAAATATTTATTTTATTATTATTTTAAGGTCTATAGCATGAATATATGATTGTGTGAATTTTTTGTGAAGTAATGTTATCGTTTGAATGCTTAATTCGATAAAAAGGACTAAATCACGTAAAGTGTAAAAGTGGAGTTCTATTAGCTAAAACTGTTTAATAGCTATAAAACCTTAAAGTTAAGGTCTTTATGTTGTAATTATACCACTAATGACATGAGTGGACAATTATGGACACCTATTATGTGATTTAAATGGTTTTATATTATGGTTAAAAAGGTAAATTAATAATTAAAGGTTAATATTAATTAAAACAAAACAAAAAGGTTTTTGTTTCATTCATCTTCTTGGCTGAATGAAGCATGGAGGAAGCCATTTTAGGGCTTGGAAATTTCAGCTACTTCAAGGTTCAAAAGGAGAAATACGGACTTAAATTGGGGAAAGAATAAACTTACGAAATATTAGACTCGATTCGTCATTTTAGCATCCGAGGTAAGTTCGTATGTTATAATTCATTTCAAATGTATTCTATATGCTTTGATATAGCATAAATTGTGATTATGTGACTTCAGACAATTTTGGGGATGATTCAACAATGATTCGACATTTGGAAGCCTGATTAAACCTTAGGAATAGTTTAGGATGCTAGTGACATGTCATTAGAGATACTTTGAATTGGTTGCAGGCCATGATATAACACTTCGAGTGCGAGATAAACCGATTTGGCTTCGGGCCATTCATATTAGCTGATTTGGCTTTCAGTCATGGTATTAGTATTTCGGATAAGTTACCTTGATTTGGCTTTAGGCCATGGTATAGGTACTTATCGTGTGAGACCCTTGAGTATCCGACTTCTATTCTGAATAGTGCAACGGGTAAATGAAAGATGAGAATGTTTATGAGGTTGGTACGAGATGATACAGGTATGTGTATAAACTATTTTAGTGATGAATCGAAAAAATGAGAATGAAAGTATATAGTTTTATGAATAAGCATTTGAAAGGTTTGATAGTTAAGGAAAGCTACATATTGATGTGTTCAAATTATTGATTTATGTTTATGTGATTGGATAGAGTTTATTTTATACGAGCTTACTAAGCTTTATAGTTTACATTGTTTATTTTTCTTATGTTTTATAGTGTTATCAAAGCTAGTTCATATTCAAAGACCGTCTTAGATCGCATCACACTATCCACCTATCTTTTGGTACCTATGAACTTGGTATTTTAAGTACATGGCATGTATAGGGACTTTGGTCATTTTGGTTATGTTTTGGTAATGACTTTGGCCAAATGAATTGGCTTGTAAATATACATGTTTTGGTTTGTATATATAATCATATGAGTTGGTTTAGGATGGTGAATTTGATTATGTATATAAGTGTGGAAATGACTTTTTTTTTGAGTTGGTAAATGACTTATATTGTGTGATTGAAGTTGGATTCATGATGCTTGTTGTGAATATGTAAATTGAATTTCAACAGGTGATGATTCGTGAATTGGTATGCTATTGAAATTAGGCCAAATAATGCACAATTGTGTTTGGTCATTTTGATGTTTGAAGTAGTTGATATTTAGTATGAACGAAATGGCGAATTTTAATATTGTGTGTCTTGTATATTGTTGGCATTAAAATGGTTTAAATGATACTTGGTTGAGGTAGATTTAATGCTTATTATGCTTTAATTTGATTCTTTGAATTGTGGTGTAGGTGTGTAACAATTTTGGTGGCAAAACGGCTTGGTAAATATCCTATTTTTTGTCCACACAGGCAGAGACACGGGCATGTGTCTCAGCCGTGTGTGGCACACGGTCAAGTACACGAAGTTGTGTCCCCTGGTGTTGAAATTGAAATCAAGTTAGTATGCTCCACATGGCCTCACACACGGGCGTGTGACTTGGTCGTGTGGCATAAGTCAGTTTACCCTACAGGTTTGGCACGGCCTAGCACACGACCTGGCACACGGGCGTGTTTGGCCATTTTTAGGGCACACTGGCTAGCCACACAGGCGTTTGTGTTGGCCGTGTGACCCAAGTCAGAGAGTTACACGAGGTTGGATAGGGGCTGGGACATGGTCATGTGCTCCCATTTTGAATATTTGCACGGCCTGTGACATGGGCGTGTCTGGTGGCTGTGTGAGATACACGGCCTGGCCACATGGGCATGTGTCCCCTGTATTGAGAAAATTTTTCTAAGTTCGTGAAGTTTTTTTTAAATTATTGGTTTAGTCTCGAACCACTCCTGTTGTATGTTTAGAGCCTCGTAGGCTCATATTAGGGACGAATTGATTAAAATTAAATGACGATTGTATGATTTGATGAAATGTATGTGAAAAGTATGTTTAAATGTGTTGTAAGTCTGATAATGCTCCGTAACCTTATTTCGGCGTAGAATACGGGTGAGGGGTGTTTGATTTATTGGTATTAGAGCCAGGTTTAGTCGATTCTAGGACTAACGTAGCGTATATAAGAGTCCAGCTATACATGCCATATATAAACTATGATAGTGTGATGACTCCTAACTTTTTCAAAATGTGTTTTCATATAGTAAATGGATCTCGTTCAAGCTATAGTTGATGAGATTGAGAGTAATGCGCCGCTCCCACTCAATGGATAGCATGTCAGATTCACCCGTGCCGGGTAGCCAGGGAGAAAAGGCTAGAGAAGCCTTCTTCCAAATGATGAATGAATGGTTAACATAGTATATTCGGACAAATCTGGCTGCTCAACAACCTCCACCCCCTCCCAATCCCCAATTGGTTCTTGTAGCTCCTCAAAGAGTCGAGCTTTTAAGATTGAATAAACCCTCAGTTGACAAGATTCGTAAACATGAGGCTGAAAAGATAAGTCAACAGTTTCTGGATCAAAAGCATAAAGAGTTTTTAGAACTAAAACAAGGCTGCATGACTGTAACCGATTATGAAAGAGAATTTGTACGGTTAAGCAAATACACTCGGGAGTATGTTTCTACTGAAGAGATTATGTGCAAGCGATTTGTTGACGGGTTGAACAAGGATATTAAACTTTTGGTCAGGATTCTAGATTTGAAAGAATTTGTTGAATTGGTTGACCGGGCTTGTAAAGCTGAAGATTTTAGTCGAGAAAAGAAGAAAGCTGATTCAAGGCTAGAGATTCGAGAAAAAGACCGATGAATAAACCTTATCATTCTTCATCAAAGAAATCCCGAGATGCATATAGTCGATCAAATGCATCAATGGGATATCAGAATAAAGATCGTGGAAATCAAAATGTGAGTTCTAAATCTCAAGCAACTTCCTTCTCGAGTGTTGTTAGTGTAAGAAACAACAAACCTGAGTGTCAACAGTGTGGGAGACGTCATTTTAGAGAGTGTTGGATAAGAGTGTTAAGGCTTATTTCAAATGTGGCTTGCCAAATCTCTCAGACTTTTCCGAGAAAGATAAATTTTAGAATGCAAAATCAAACAATACGACTACGAGAGGGAGATCACCGAGAAATACGGGGAATGTGTCCAGTAGTAAAGGTGTTACTAGGGACTCAATTATGAGCTCCAAAGCTAGAGCACCTGTTAGACCTTACGCTATTCACGCTCGCGAAGAAGCATCATCTCCAGATGTTATCACCGGTACATTTTCTCTTTACGACACTAATGTGATTGGATTGATTGATCCTGGATTAACACATTTGTATATTTGTATGAATTTAGTGTTTAGTAAGAGTTTACCTATAGAGTCTACTGAATTTGTAATTAAAGTATCGAACCCTTTAGGAAATTATGTTCTAGTTAATAATGTATGCAAGAACTATCCTTTAATGACTTGGGGTTACTATTTTTCGGCTCACTTGATGCTTTTTTCCATTTGATGAGTTCGATGTGATTTTGGGTATGGATTGGTTGACTCTACATTATAAAATTGAAATGTTAGAATAATGAAATTCTTTGGATTAAATTTGATGAATCGAGTGGATTACTAGTTGTGATATCGACTATGTCAGCTCAGAGATATGTGAGAAAAGGTTACGATGCGTACCTAGCAAATGATTTAGATGCCAAGGTGTCAGAAAAGAATATTGAATCGGTGCCTGTAGTTTGCGAGTATCCAGATGTATTTCCAGAAGAATTACTAGGTTGCCACCTGTCAGAGAGGTTGAGTTTGCAATTGACTTAGTACCGAGAACTTCACCGATATCTATAGCTCCGTAGAGAATGGCTCCGACAAAGTTGAAAAAGTTAAAACCTCAATTACAAGAATTAACAGATAGAGGTTTTGCACAACCGAGGTTTTCGCCCTGGGGTGCAGCTGTGTTGTTTTTAAAGAAGAAAGACAGGTCAATGAGAATGTGTATTGACTATTGTCAGCTCAACAAGGTTAGGATAAAGAATAAGTATCTGTTGCCGAGAATAGATGATTTGTTTGACCAGTTAAAAGGTGCAACTGTGTTTTCGAAGATTGATTTGAGATCGAGTTATTATCAATTGAGAGTTAAAGACTCAGATGTGCCAAAAATTGCATTCAGAACAAGGTACAGACATTATGAATTTCTTGTTATGCCTTTTGGATTGACTAATGCTCCTGCCATTTTCATGGATTTGATGAATCGGATATTTAAACTATTTTTAGATAGATTTCTTATTTTGTTCATCGACGACATTCTGATCTATTCATGAGATGAGTCTGAGCATGTTGAGCACTTGAGGATTATGTTGCAAACCTTGAAAGATAAGCAACTGTATGCTATATTCAATAAGTGTGAGTTTTTGCTCCGGAAAGTCAGATTTTTGGGACATATTTTTTCGGTGGATGGCATTCGATTTGATCCAAGCAAGATTTCTGCAGTTATTGACTGGAAACCACTTAGAACTGTATTCGAGGTCAGAAGCTTTCTGGGATTAGCTGGTTATTACCTACGTTTCGTTAAAGATTTCTCGATGAGTGTGACACCAATGACCGGACTGTTACAAAAAGATGTAAAGTTTGAATGGTTTGAGAAATGTCAACAACGTTTCGATCAATTGAAAGCATTTTTAACTGAGGCACCAATGTTGGTTCAACCTGAGTCGAGTAAAGAATTTGTGATTTACAGTGACACGTCATTGAATGGTTTAGGTTGTGTGTTGATGCAAGAGGGAAAAGTGATAGCCTATACTTCTAGACAGTTGAAGTCGTATGGAAAGAACTATCCGACACATGATTTAGAATTGGCCACTATTGTATTTGCATTAAAAATTTGGCGTCATCATTTGTACAGTGAAAAATGTCACATTTTTACTGATCATAAAACCTTAAAATATATTATGACTAAAAAAGATTTGAGTTTGCAACAACGGAGATGGCTTGAGTTATTGAAAGATTATGAGTTAGTGATTGATTATCGCCCGGGAAAAGAAAATGTAGTCACAGATGCTTTGAGTAGAAAATCGTTGTTTGCTTTGAGAGTAATGAATACACAATTAACATTATCTGATGATGGTTCGATATTAGTTGAATTAAAGGCTAAACTGATTTTTCTTCAACAAATTAACGAAGCTCAAAAGTGTGATACTGAGTTACAAGCTAAAAGAGTGCAGCGCGATTTGAATAGTGATTTTGAGTATCAAATCGGATCCGATGATTGTTTGATGTTCTGAGATAGAATTTGCATATCGAAAACTCCAGAGTTGATTCAGAAAATTTATACGAGACACATAATGGTTGCCTATCTATTTACCCAGGGAGTACCAAAATGTACAATGATTTGAAGAAGTCATATTGGTGGTCAGGTATGAAATAGGACATTTCTGAGTTTGTATCAAAGTGTTTGATTTGTCAGCAAGTGAAAGCCGGGCATCAAGTGCCTTCGGGTTTGCTTCAGCTTGTGATTATACTAGAGTGGAAATGGATAGAGTGACTATGGATTTCGTATCAAGATTACCTCTATCTCCAAAAAGGAAAGATACAATTTGGGTTGTCGTTGATCGACTGTCGAAATCTGCACATTTCACTTCGATACGTACTAATTTTTTTCTTTATAAATTGCCAGAGTTGTATATTTCTGAGATCATTAGATTGCACGAGGTACCAATTTTGATTATTTTGAATAGATATCCGAAGTTTACATCGTGGTTTTGGAAGAAATTGCAAGAAGCTCTGGGTACGAAGTTGAATTTTAGTACAGCTTTTATCTGCAAACCGGCGGTCAATCTGAGAGAGTAATTTAGATTCTCGAAGATATGCTAAGATTTTGTGTTTTAGAGTTTGAAGGTAATTGGAAAAAATATTTGCCGCTGGTTGAATTTGCGTATAATAACAGCTTTCAAACGTGCATAAAGATGGCACCGTACGAAGCTTTATATGGTCACAAATGCCGAACTTCATCGTACTGGACCGAGCATAGCGAGAAACAGATTCACGAGGTTGATTTGGTTAGAGAAACTGAAGAGAAAGTGAAAGTAATTCGCAACTATTTTAGAGCCGCTTTAGATCATCAAAAATCATATACGGATTTGAAACGAAAAGATATTGAATTTCAAATCGATGATACAATGTTCTTAAAAGTATCTCTGTGGAAGAAAATACTTCGATTTGGTCACAAAGGCAAATTGAGTCCGTGATTCATTGGGCCGTACGAGATCGTTGAAAGAATAGGGCCAGTAGCATATCGACTAGCTTTGCCAACTAAGTTAGAAAACATCCACAATGTGTATCATGTATCGATGTTGCGTCGATATAGATTAGACCCTTCACGCGTAATTTCTCTGGTAGAAATTGAAATTCAACCCGATATAACATACAACGAAGAATTGATCAGAATTCTAGCTCGAGAGATAAAAGAACTAAAAAATAAATGCATAGCTTTAGTAAAGGTCTTATGGAAACTTCGTGGTGTTGAAGAGACTATGTGGGAGCCCGAGGAAGCTATGAGAAAACAATACCCTAACCTATTCACTGGTAAGATTTTACGGGATGAAAATCCCTAAAGGGGAGAGCTATAACAGCCCATTTTTAGTCAAATCAGAATCGTTGTTTTGGGACCACAAATCTAAGGTAAAAATATTTATTTTATTATTATTTTAAGTTTTATAGCATGAATATATGATTGTGTGAAAATTTCGTGAAGTAATTTTATCGCTTGAATGCTTAATTCGGTAAATAGGACTAAATCGCGTAAAGTGTAAAAGTGGAGTTCTATTAGCTAAAAGTGTTTAATGGCTATAGAACCTTAAATTTAAGGTCCTTACATTGTAATTATACCAATAATTACATGATTGGACAATTATGGACAACTATTATATGATTTTAATGGTTTTATATTAAGGTTAAAAAGGTAATTAATAATTAAAGGTTAATATTAATTAAAACAAAACAAAAAGGTTTTTGTTTCATTCATCTTCTTGGCCGAATGAAGCATGAAGAAAAGCCATTTTAGGCTTGAAAATTTTGGATACTTCAAGGTTCAATTATCAAGAAAGGAGAAATATGGACTTAGATCGAGGAAAGAATAAAGTTACGAAATAGTAGACTCAATTCGTCATTTTAGCATCTGAGTTAAGTTCGTATGTTATAATTTCATTTCAAATGTATTCTATATGCTTTGATATAGCATAAATTGTGATTATGTGATTTCGAAAAAGTTTGGGAATGATTCGACGATGATTCGACAGTTGGAAGCCCGGTTGTACCTTAGGAATAGTTTAGGATGCTAATGACATGTCATTAGTGATACTTTGAGTTGGCTGCGGGCCATGATATAGCACTTCAGGTGCGAGATAAATCGATTTGGCTTCGGGCCATGCATATCAACTGATTTGGCTTCGGGCCATACATATCAGTATTTCAGATAAGTTACCTTGATTTGGCTTCGGGTCATGGTTTAGGTACTTATCGTGTGAGACCCTTGAGTATCTGACTTCTATTCTGAATAGTGCAACGGGTAAATGAAAGATGAGAATGTTTATGATGTTGGTACGAGATGATACAGGTATGTGTATAAACTATTTTAGTGATGAATCAAAGAAATGAGAATGGAAGTATATACTTTTGTGAATGAGCATTTGAAAGGTTTTATAGTTAAGGAAAGCTAAATATTGATGCATTCAAATAATTGATTTATGTTTAGTTGATTGCATAAAGTTTATTTTATATGAGCTTACTAAGCTTTATAGTTTACATTGTTTATTTTTCTTGTGTTTTATAGTGTTATCAAAGCTAGTTCATATTCAAAGACCGTCTTAGATTGCATCACACTATCCACCTATCTTTTGGTACCTATGAACTTGGTATTTAAAGTATATGGCATGTATAGGGACTTTGGTCATTTTGGTTTGGTAATGAATTTGGCCAAATGAATTGGCTTGTAAATGTACATGTTTTGGTTTGTATATATAATCATATGAGTTGGCTTAGGATGGTGAATTTGATGATGTATATAAGTGTGCAAATGACTTTTTTTTTGAGTTGGTCTTATATTGTGTGATTGAAGTTGGATTCATGATGCTTGTTGTGAATAGGTAAATTGAATGTCAATAGATGACGATTTGTGAATTGGTATGCTATTTAAATTAGGCCAAATAATGCACAATTGAGTTTGGTCATTTTGATGCTTGAAGTAGTTGATATTTAGTATGAACTAAATGGCAAATTTGAATATTGTGTGTCTTGTATATTGTTGGCATTGAAATGGTTTAAATGATACTTGGTTGAGGTGGATTTAATGCTTATTATGCTTTAAGCTGAAGCTTTGAATTGTGGTGTAGGTGTGTAACAATTTGACTGGAAAAACGGCTTGGTAAATAGCCTATTTTTTATCCATATGGGCAGAGACATGAGCATGTATCTCAGTCGTGTGTGACACATGGTCAAGTACACGGCCGTCTGTCTCCTGGTGTTGAAATTTAAATCAAGTCAATATGCTCCACACAACCTCACACACGGGCGTGTGACTTGGTCGTGTGGCATAAGTCAGTTTACCCTATAGGTTTTGCACGGCCTAGCATATGGCCTGGCACACGGGCATGTGTTGCCAGTTTTAGGGAACATGGGCTAGCCACACGGGCATATGTGTTGGTCGTATGACCCAAGTCAAATGGGACACGACCATGTGCTCCCATTTCAAATGTCCACATGGCCTGTGACACTGGCGTGTCTGGTGGCCATGTGAGACACGTGGCCTAGCCACACCGGTGTTTATCCCCTGTATTGAGAAAACTTTTTAGAGTTCGTGAAAGTTTTTTTTAAGTTATTGGTCTAGTCCTGAACTACTCCCAATGTATGTTTATAACCTCGTAGGCTCGTATTATGGACAAATTGATTGAAATTGAATGATGATCGTATGATTTGATGAAATGTATGTGAAAAGTATGTTTAAATGTGTTGTAAACATGGTAGTGCTCTATAACCCTATTCCGGCATTGAATACGGGTGTCATAATCACGTAATTTAACAATTGATTATAGATACATGAATTCACATCAACTAACAAACCTTTCAATTACTCATTCACAAAACTATATACTTTCTTCATCATTTTTTTGATTCAAAGTTAATATGGTTTATGCACATACCTATACCATCTCGTACCAATCTTATTCTCAACCACATCATTCATTTACCCATTGAACCATTTGGAATAGAAGTCGGATACTCAGGAGTCTTGCACACTAAGTACCTATACCATGGCCCGAAGCCAAATCAAGTTAACTTCTATTCGAAGTACTGATATCATGGCCTGAAGCCAAATCAGCCTATATTCATTGCCCAAAGCCAAATTGGTATAACTCGCACCCGAAGTGCTAATATCATGGCTCGAAGCCAACTCAATGTATCCTCAAATAACATGTCACTAGTATCCTAAACTATTCCTAAGGTTCAACCGGGATTTCGAATACCGAATTACCATTGAGTCATTGTCGAACTTATCCGAAGTATTGTATTCACAACTTATAAAATATCAAAGCATTTAAAATACACTTACAATGAAATTTATCATATACGAACTTACCTCGGATGTGGAAACGACGAAATAAGTCGATTAGTCGATAACTTTAGTTTTCCCCCGATCTAGATCCTAATTCCACTTTTCCTGATCTAAATATATTCAAAATTAACTTATCAATAATCTCTCTATTCAATTTAATCCAAAACACACACATTTAAGCACATTTACACATTTGCCCCTAATATTTCACCACTTTTACAATTTAGTCCCTAAGCACATAAATTCAAATTCATTCAATTTCATCACAACCCAAGTCTAGCCGAATTACTATTATGCCTTTAGCAGACCATATCTTTCATTTATTTAACATTTTAACAACTAAATTTCCACATTTCAAAATTTAATCCCTATTTGCATTTTCACTAAAAATCACTTAACAAAACTTGTATATCTATAGCAGCCTGATTTTGGGCCTAGTCGGAATAGTGGTTTCGGGACCACGAATCCGACATAGTAAAATTTATTTTTATTATATTTTTATGGTCTATAGCTTTATGGAAATTTTTTTGTGAAATTTTCATTCAAAAATTTTGACCTTTGGGCACTCAATTCAGTCAAAAGGACTAAATTGAAAAACTGTAAAACTTGAGTTCTAGAGGCTAGAGGTATCAAATTGCTATGAAATTTTAAATTGGAGGTCCCTAAATGGTAATTAGACCATTGTTTAATTGTTTGGACAAAACTGGACATAAAATAGGTGAAATAGGATATTTTTAAGTTAGGGGCATTTTGGTCATTTAGTAATTAAATGATTAAATAAACAAAATAAAAGCCAATTTTTTCTCATCTTCAACCTCTTGGCTGAAATTTTGAAGACGACCATGGTTAAGGTTTTGTTCAAGCTTTCCAAGCTCCATAGTAAGTCTATTCTTGCCCCGTTTTTAATGATTTTCACGTTTTTGAATTCCTTATAACATGATCTACCTATTTCTACCATTTATTTGAGTTATGATGAAGGTCTAGGGTTTGACCCATGTTATAAATTTGTGTATTTTAATTTTTAATTATATGTTATGCATGTTTATGGTTGGAAAAATAACTTTTGATAAGTGATTTTCGGTGAAAATGCCTAAAGGGACTAAATTGTAAAAGTTATAAAATATGTAATAAAAGTGTGTTCTAATGGAAATTGTGGGCTGTTATAGTTATGAAAATGGTTTGGCTAGGCTTAAGGTATAAAGAAATTGAATAAAAATCATTTTATGAGCCTAGGGGAAAAAGTGTAAATATGACAAAGTTTAGAGGCAAAAATGTAAATTTTGCCAAAATGAGTTTTGGGCTGTATGGAGTAGCTTAATGATTAAATAAGCTAAATGTGATGTTATAGATAAAAAAATGAGATTCGGTCCTAGAACGGGGGGGAAACAAAGTATTGGACAGTTAGGTCATTTTCTCTGTTGTCGCATTCGAGGTAAGGTTGTATATAAATATAAGCATTATTTTTATTATTGCATTGTTATTTGTATAGTTTAATATTTTATGAATTATATGAATAACATTATGGACAAGCTCGATAACGATGTGATAAGCGACAAAATATCGGTTGAACCTTAGGAATAGAATAGGATACGAGTGACATGTCACTAGGACCACATGTGATATATATGATTATGTGCTCTGGGTACTAGTCATGTATGTCCTACCGGTGGCTAGGTAATCCATCATGTGTTGCGGATACCTAACATCTTGTGTGAGCAGCCCGTGTAGTTACGTCTAGACCGTTTGCTTGTGTGAGCAAGCCCATGATTAGCTCGAGAGTGAGCATTTATGTAATATGAAATATGAAGAAGCTTTGGCTACATATGTGGTACTTGTGTGCAAAGACTTTTTGTGAGATATACGAGGTTAAATCGATTTTTGATTCTGGAAAGTTAGTGAAAGTGTTTCATGAGAGTTAAAAGCAACTTCTTCTGGTAAGATTTTCGGGGACGAAAATCCCTAAAGGGGGGAAAGTTGTAACAGCCCGATTTTAGGCCTAGTCAAAACAGTGATTTTGGGAACACGAATCCGACATAGTAAAATTCATTTTTATTATATTTTTATAGCCTACAATTTTATGGAATTATTTTGTGAAAATTTTGTTTGAAAATTTTGACGTTTGAGCGCTCAATTTAGTCAAAAGGACTAAATTGTAAAAAGTGTAAAACTGTAGTTCTAGAATCTAGAGGTATCAAATTGCTATGAAATTTTAAATTGGAGGTCCTTAAATGGTAATTAGACCATTGGTTAATTTTTTGTACAAAAATGGACATGAAATAGGTGAAATAGGATATTTTTAAGTTAGAGGCAGTTTGGTCATTTAGTAATTAAATGATTAAATAAAATATAAAAGCCAAATTTTTCTCATCTTCAACCCCTTGGCCGAATTTTTGAAGACCACCACGGCTAGGGTTTTGTTCAAGCTTTCCAAGATCCATAGTAATCCGCTCTTGCCCCGTTTTTATTGATTTTCACATTTTTGAAATCCTTGTAACATGATCTACCTATTTCTACCATTTATTTGAGTTACGATGAAGGTCTAGGGTTTGACCCATCTTATAAATTTGTCTATTTTGATGTTCAATTGTAGATTATGCATGTTTATTGATACGTGATATTCGCGAGAGGTTTTAAATATTTATAATTAATCGTTCTTGAAACTAACTATTATCACGATGAAGGCAAGTGTACCTATCGAACAATAGTATAGCTTTAGCAAGATCGGATTGTCGAACCCAAAGGAACCACGAGTTCTAGTATTTACTTCCTTTTTATTATCTAACCTAAAAATTAAGAGGTTTTGTTATCTAAACTAATTACTAAACTAAGACTTCACAGAAAGAAAATTTGGGAAAATACTTTTGGGAAAATTCGATTGATTAAGACAATACCTAAGAAAAAATCCACCTAGACTTCACTTGTTATTTGACTCTAAATCAGATGATTTATTCATTTGACTTGATCCATAGAAATCCCTAAGTTATATTATTATCTCTCTCGAGACTAATAATGTCTAACCCTAGGTTGAATAATTGAAATCCCTTTCTAATTAACACCCTAGAATTGCATTAACTTGATCTATGGATTCCCTTATTAGGCTTCACCCTAATCCAGCAAAATCTTGTCACCCTATCTCTAGGAATGCAATAAACTCCGCTTAATTATGATAAATTTACACTTAGACAGGGTCTATTCCTCATCTGAATAAGAGCATTAACTCGAATCAATATCTTGGAATATTAAAACAAGAATTAAGAACAAGTCAAATATTTATCATACAATTCAAAAAACAATAACAAGATCTGTCTTAGGTTTCATTCCCCTTAGTTATTTAGGGGGTTTAGTTCATGATTATAGAAGAAAACATCTCCAAAGCATAAAGATAACAAGACATAAGAAAACCCAAAACTCCTAAAGGAACTTGAAGGGAGATCTTCAGTCTTGACGATGAATGCGGCTTCTAAGATGGATCAATCAGCTTCCCTTGAGTAATTCCTTGCCTCCTACTCTGTGTGTCTCTTCTAAGTACCTCATCAAGTGTTTAAATAGGCTTTTGAATGCCTAAGAGCCCTCAAAAGTGGCCTTTTTCGAATAAGACTATACTTGGGCTTGATAGGGACACACCCGTGTGACACGCCCATGTGCAATTGCTGTAGCCTGTGGTCAAGGCTGTTAAATAGGCATGGACGTGCAGTCTACCCGTGTAAGTCGTGCTTCTATCCTGCCAAATGGACACGGCCTTGTAGCTTACCCATGTGAGGAAGTCCAGGCCGTGGTGATTTCCCATGTGGGTCTATTTTCTCCGTTTTCGATCTGTTTCTCACTCTTTTTACTCTCCTATGCTCACCTAAGTATAAAACATGAAATTAAAGGATTAGGAGCATCGAATTCACCAAATCTAAGGAGAAACCATCCATAAATGTGCTAAACATGGGATAAAAATATGTATAAATTACGGTTTATCGAATACCCCCGCACTTAAGCGTTTGCTTGTACTCAAGCAAAATCCTCAACTCACAATCAAAATAAATTCTTCTCAATTTATAATCCCTATCAATAATATCTCAAAATAATCCATAAGTATTCATACATTGAAAATTCAACTAAAAGTACATCAAAGTTTCAAACATTCCAAGTTGAGTATTTTATCACGAAAACATAGGTGTCTCCCCTTATCTAAGTGATTACCTTTGATCAAAATATTATAGAGTTTAACATCCTCACTAAAGATTCACTCAAATCACTCAAGGTGTTTAAGGACATCAATTAAAGCACTCATTAGTCAATATGAAAAGCTATTGCCATAGGCTTGCTTGAAAATCAAATCTCCACCACTATATATTGAGCTGATACATCAATCAAAAAGGACTTTTAGAGGGTTGTAACATGGATTTGGTTAGGGGGTGTGGTTACAAGCTGAAAGAAAAGGTTAGAATCGAGATTTAATTGAAAATTTACCTAGCAAGAAAAATGACTAGTCATCAATTGAATACAAGTGAGCTTCTTCTTAAAATATGGAATTAACACTCAAGCTCAAAAATGATGAATTACTACTAATTTGTGTTGAAGTATATATATTTCAAGAACAAGTCAAATACGTAGAAGAGCAACACATAGCTAAGCAATTAGTTCAAATCAAATCTCATAAAAAATAAGGATCAAATTAGGGGATTTCAACAATAATGGGTTATGGGTTAATATTGAGGGTAAATCAATTAATGGTTTGTTAGGCTCAAAGGGGTTCACTAAGGGTCAATTATGAAGGTAGGCTTTTGTGAAGTGAGTAGGTTAAACCTAAGTGCCTTTATCATCTCGACATATCAAATCAAATAGTGTGGTCTTGACATGCATAATCAAGCAGGTTCTAGAATAACAAATTAATACTGACGCACTCACAATAAAAGTGAGCATGAAAGAAATACAGTATGCTCTAAAGGCTCAAGATCTCACAAAAATATGGCTTTTTGATGTTTAAACTTGTGAATTTTAACTCAAGATAATACCTAAACTTTGGGAACAACCTAAAAGTTTTTAATCCTTCAAAAATCAAATTATCATGCTTGATTCCCTAACGTCTTAAAGTTTAAACAATCAATGCATAAATGCCTATGTTTTAATTCAAGACATATCAATAAAATCATAAATTAATTAAAATTCATTCTAGTATTGATATGAGTGGTTCACATGAGAATAAGACACAATTCAAGGATTTTTAATGATGATATAAAAGACCCCCCCACACTTAAGATGTACATTGCCCTCAATGTACAAAGATAGATATATTGAAACATATAGATATATAATCATAAGTTAGGGATAGAAGTGAAACTTCCTGAATGATGAATGAACTCCTTGAATTGGAGTTATGGAGAATAATTGGCCAAAGCAATGATGAGGGTGGAGGAGGATACTCCGGTGGTGGTAGAGGTTCATTAGTCCATAAGTCCTGCGCCAAAAGAATGTTATATCTGGTAGTTTCTATGGTCATGGTCGAGCAGGACTTGGCAGTCGTGGAGAACCTTTCCCAGTGGAGTTTTTGGTTCCTATGCGATGATGAGCTTTGGAGCTCTTTATAACTGTGATAGAATCAGGAACTTTTTAGGGAATATAATGACGCATAATTACTCGTAATGAAATAGCCGAAACTATAAATTATTCAATAAAAATTATAAAAACTTAAATGAAAATAATATTAAACGAAAATGAAATAAAAAGTACTTAATTAAGATAAATAAAGATAAAAGTAAAATTAAAAATAAAAAATAAAAAGTTTTTAAACATTGTCATCGCCGGATGGTTCGCGAGGTGGTGGTGGCGATGAGATGTGGAAGTGCTGACAAATCTGATGCAGAATCACATCAATGTGATCAAAGCGCTGAAAACATTGCTGCTCAAATCGTGTAAGGTGCTCAAAGATGTCAACATATGAAGC
The DNA here is from genome assembly GCF_007990345.1 of Gossypium hirsutum. Classification (NCBI taxonomy): domain Eukaryota; kingdom Viridiplantae; phylum Streptophyta; class Magnoliopsida; order Malvales; family Malvaceae; genus Gossypium; species Gossypium hirsutum. Next base: position 99,045,875 of record NC_053431.1, on the reverse strand, counting down.
AGCCGCATGAACTGGACGATGGATGGGTGGTGGCTGAGATGGTGGGTCCTCATGACTTGGAGGGACATCATCAGTAATGTCCTCTGGGTCCTCCTTCTCAGTGGACTGGATGAGGCGGTACTAAGGAGGGTATGCGCCAGTCGTTTCTCCATCATCCTCATACTTAGCATGCTCGAGATACCCTGTGGGGACATCTGGCCGATGAGAGTGAGGGGGGATGATTGTGCTGCTGTGTTGAGGAGCCTAAAGTGCTGAGCCAATCAAGTCACATAGGGCCCGATAGAGATGAACCCTCTCTATGTCGCTCCCTCAGATGGCGAATGGCAAGGGCGATGAAGTAGGCAAGGTCAAGGACGTTCCCATTTGCCATGCTCCATAAGAAATAGGCGTCGTGGGTGGTGATGATGCTAGTACTCTCTCGTCGTCCTGTGAGAGTGTGGGCCAAGATGGAGTGTAGGTATCACAGGGATGGGGCGAGGGTCGATGACTTAGAGCGGCTAGGATCATAGGTGGCCCAGGCAGGGATGAGGTCCCTCCAGCATTTTGAGGGGGAGTAGTGGATGTGGCGGTGGAGGGTGTCGAGTTAATTGTCGTCCATGAACTCCTCCATGTATAGCCCTAGTGCAATCCTGAACTGGGGTACGCTCAACTGGCATACTAGACCACCAAGACGGAACTGGACCATTCCAGGATCGTCGAAGATGGTCATGATGGTCTGAAGATGGAACGTCCAGCAGAGTTCCAATGTGAACTCGAGATACGTCAGATCAACAATCTCAAATAAGAGCCTCCACGGGTCAGTCACCAGGATGGCTCGGACCGCGTCAGCCAAATGAATCTGTTCAAGTGCGGCCTAGTCAATGTAGTGGCCTACACCTAGGGGTTAGGCCCGTAATATCTGATATAATTCCTCCTGGGGTCCTAAGGGAACCTGGAGGAACGGGTGCCTAATCTCTGCGGTAGGACCTGAAGATGACGCTGCTCTTTTCCTTTTCTTCGAGGCGGGAACAGCGCTCTTCTTACCATGTGAGGATGACATTGTACCGACATTGAAAAGTCGAAGTTCAACCAATACATCCCAAAAATAGCATGGAAAAACAAAACTAATTAGGAATATTTCATGAGACTCACATACTAAATGAAGAGAACAAAATTAAAACAACTAAAGCAATTATATAATGTCATTAAAATAGGACTGTGAGAAAAATACGACGGGAAAATCTAATGCATGAAGGTATGTGGGTAAACATAAACTCCATGGAAACAAGAAAAATGGATGAATGTTGTAACACCCCTAACCCACATTCATCATCAAAATGGGGTTACAGGATGTTACTGGAGTTTACAGAATAATTACACATAATGTAACACCCCAAACTCGGGCCAGACGTTATGGCTAGATCCGACATGCCACATCGAAGCGTTCAAAACATTTTAGTATTGTTGATCTAGAAAAACTTACTTAGTGTTTTAAAAGATAATTTCATTGTAGGTTAAAGTGAATGGAAGCTGTGCACCAGGTAGGTAACCGGGAAAGAGGAGGTGAGTCCATCGGACTGCTTAAGTACCAAGCTCCCTTCGGATCCAATCCTAGACATGCACACCGCCATTGCCACACCTTAACATCATGTATATTTCTAGGAAACCAATTTGATTAAGTCCTTTTTAGGAAAAGTGATTAATTTTGGAAAATATTTTCATTGCGGAAGCTTTGCTTGTTGTCGTGTTATTTTGAAATCAATTACTATTTTTGAAAACATGCCCTAAAGCTATCCAATTCTTACAGTTAAATATAAGTAATACCTACCTTAATAAAACATATTAAAACCATCAAAAAATAATTAACCAGCCTTATTACATTTTAAAAAAAACCCAAAACCTTAAATGTAAATAAAAGGATGTCCAGTTCACCAGAAGAAAATCAACTTGCAGAACGTGTGGCCACTCCAAATCCCTCACAGCTCCAAGCCCACTATGGTTGGGGATTACCTGCGTGGATGAAAATAAAAGGGTGAGTTCGGGGAAACTCAGTGTGCAAATTAACCCAACCATAGCCTATATTGGTTCAAACCACAGAAAACAGAATAAGTTGGCCTTAGCCCAGAACAGAATTCAGAATAAAGCCCGTAGGCCCATAACAGAACAGAATAGATATTACATGTTTATGCAAAACCCAACCCACATCCAACCACATGCACCCCCACACCAGCCTTTCACCATGTGGGGAGACTACTCGACCCACCCAACAGCTACACGCCCCCGAAATATGCAGCATGGCTGCCAGAACAGATAATGTGACAAAGTCACCAGACACAGATAATCGTGGCAGAGCCACCAGAACAGATATATGTGGCAGAGTCACTAGATCAGATAATTGTGGTGTAGCCACTAGGACGCTTCCTCCATAATATAACCCATGTCCCCATGCAACAGATATACAATCATGGCATACATCATACAGAATCAGATCGTCATGCTTTTCAGTCAAAAGTAACCCTAGGGGTATAATGGTAATTTTGCACCTAGGGGTATATCAGTAATTTCCATATATAGGGGTATTCAAGTAATTTCACTATTCTTAAGGTTTTCATGCATATCATAGCCATTTACGTACGACCAGAAACACTTACCGTGTTTTCTTACCGAATTGGGCCCGTTGGACGACTATCCCAATTTTGGCCCATTAAGCCCAAAAACATCGAAATGCACGGAATCGTGCACTCTGCAATCTTATCACTTTAATTTACCATATACATCAAACTATTAATCTCACGAGCATTCGCACACTCGCAAGTTCTCAAAATATCGACTTTTCGGCATTTCGACTTTTCGGCTTTTACCGATCTAGTCTGTAAGAGGGTGTCAGTTAAACACCTATTTACGATGATATGCTGACGAGATCCACACACGAACTGCCTACAATTGGATTACTAACACGTTAATCTAACTATCAAAAATGAACTACGTATTAACCCTTTTCGGCCAAAAGCACCTTAGGCACTAGCGATCCTACCTTTGTCGAAGTTATGATAATGTCTAGATCCAGTCGTTCCACTTGTCCAAGCCTTCGATCAGCAGCCCCTAGATCCCACTATTATCAAAATAAAATAGTTATAACAACCCTTAGAGCTACAAGCCCAAATCGACAGACTCACTAACCTTTAGGGGTTTCGTCTTTTCTAAAACCTGAAATATAGATTAAGTTCAAAAACTTACCACCGGTTCCTTCAGTCAATGATTCCAATTAACTCCTACTCAATTCTGATACAGATCTAACCCCTCAAATGATAACAAAAGTCGAGCCTTTAGTGATCTTAGAATTCGGCTATGTCCCTATGGCTATGCGTTTTCTGCTTTTTGTAACAGTGAAGAAAAGATGAGGGTTTTGTAGTGGCTTTGTCGACAGAAACTTGGGGTTCAGAGGACTAGAGAATCGGTCAAGAAGATGGGGGAAAATAAGAGGGTTTTGACTAGAAGAAAACGGCACAAAAGAAATCAGGCTTTCGGGATTTCGGCTTTTTGAGGTAATCGACTATAGGCTTAAAACAACTGATGAAAAAAATGAAGATGAGCAGAATGGTAGAGAGATTTGGCAAACAAGAAGAAGAAAAGAAGTTGATGAAGAGAGAAAAAAGAAGAAAAAAGAAAGAGAAAGAATGGTCAGGAAACGGCACAACTTACCCCTAATGCCGAACCTATACTTGGAATTTGACCTAGCCGAAACTTTCCCCCTAAAGAAAACCCTTGGCCGGCCAACTCTTGCTCTTCAAGAGTCCACCATTCGGCCAACACTACTCTCCCCAATCAGATCCTAAATTCTCTCCCTTATCCCCTCCTTACTCAATCCCCTGAGCAACTCAAACTCCTCATGACAGTCTTTTACTTAAGTTCCATTACTTACCCTTTCTAAACATAAAAATAATTCCCTTAAAATGCTCCCATTGTGACTTGAACCTTGGTTCTCCCTAGCATCCACACGCCACTTTTATAGCCTTCCCAATGGCGTCACATGCCACTTTGCCACCTGCTTCTTTGTGTTTTATTTTGCCCAATTAATACTTAAAAGCCCAGTTAACCAGAACCCCTTTTTTTTCTTATGGAACTAAAATTAACTAAAATTACCAAGTTTTAACCTAAGCTTGGGCCTTCTAGAGGCCCACTAACGTAATTAAACCTACACCAAATAGACAGAACACAGAAATTTTAAATTTTTTCCAACATACACAGAATTTCTGAAAATTGGGACATTACAACTCTACCCTCCTTGAAGAAATTTCGTCCTCGAAATTTACCTAATCCAAACAGATGAGGGTATTGCTGTTGCATCGCCTCTTCTGGCTCCCAAGTGGCTTCATCTCTGCCATGATTATGCCAAAGAACTTTCACTAACGGGATAGATTTCCTTCTGTGAACCTTAACATCTCGAGCCAATATCTGCACAGGCTCCTCCTCAAAGGTCAAATCAGTCTGAACTTCAATTTCTGCAACTGGCATGACATGAGTAGGGTCAGAACGATAACGCCTTAACATGGAGACGTGAAAAACATCATGAATCTTGTCTAACTCTAGGGGCAATTTCAATTGATAAGCTACTGGGCCTACTCGCTTCAAAACCCAATAAGGCCCAATGAACCGTGGACTCAACTTGCCCTTCTTACCAAACCTTAATATCTTCTTCCAAAGAGAAACCTTTAAGAAGACCATATCACCTACTGAGTACTCAATCTCCTTACCCTTCAAATCTGCATACGACTTTTTCTTATCAGATGCTTCTTTTAACCAATCCCTAATTATTCTGACCTTATCCTCAGTATCAGCTACCAACTCTGGTCCAAGAACTTGTCGCTCTCCTAGCTCAATCCAACAACTAGGTGTACGACACCTTTGTCCATACAGTGCTTCATATGGTGCCATTCGAATACTCGCCTAGTAACTGTTATTGTACGCAAATTCTGCCAACGGCAAGTACTCCTCCCAACTACCTCAAAAGTCCATTACGCATCGTCCAGAATCTGAATAACCCTTTCCGACTGACCATCAATTTGGGGATGGAAAGCCGTACTAAAGTTCAATCCCGTCCCCAATGCCTCATGCAACTTTTTCCAAAATCGAGATGTGAATCTAGGATCTCGGTCAGAGATAATCGAAATTGGGACTCCATGAAGTCGCACAATCTCTGCCACATACAACTTGGCTAACTTTTGAAGTGAAAAGTCAGTACGTACAGGTATGAATGGGCTGATTTGGTCAACCTATCCATAATGACCCACACCGAGTCTTTCTTCTATGGTGTTAAGGGCAGCCCACTCACAAAGTCCATGGTTACCCTCTCCCACTTCCAAAGTGGTATCTTCACTGGCTGCAACAGTCCAGAAGGTAATTGATGCTTAGCTTTCACTTGCTGGCATGTCAGACATTTCCCTACAAACTCCGTTACTTCTCATTTAAGTCTAGGCCACCAGTACAATTCTCGCAAGTCGTGATACAACTTGTTCCCTCCAGGATGCATGGTACAAAGTCCCCCATCCTTCAATATTGTCTGCCTCAAATCAGAGTCTTTTGAAACACAAATTCTTTCTCAGAAGCACAGAACTCCTTCGCCATTTAACCCAAACTCAAAAGTTTCCCCTTCCTTAACTTGTTGAAAGCGAGCGACCAAGGACTCATCGTTCAACTGCTTTTCCTTAATCTGATCTACCCAGGTTGGCCTCACTTGCAACTCCGCCCACAGACTTCCATCATCATACAGACTCAGACGAGCAAACATTTCTCTCAGATCAGATACAGCTCTACGACTTAGAGCGTCGGCTACCACATTAGCCTTGCCTGGGTGATACTCGATCGAACAGTCATAATCCTTAAGCAACTCAATCCATCTCCTTTGCCTAAGGTTCAGCTCCTTCTGATTCAACAAATACTTAATACTTTTATGGTCTGTGAATATAATACACATTTCTCCGTACAAGTAATGTCTCCAAATCTTAAGTGCAAATATCACTGCTGCCAACTCCAAATCATGAGTATGATAGTTCCCCTCGTGAGGCTTAAGCTGTCATGATGCATATGCAACCACCTTACCCTCTTGTATTAACACGCAGCCCAAACCTACATGTGATGCGTCACTGTACACAATAAAATCCTTCCCAGACTCCGGTTGAATTAACACAGGTGCTTCAGTCAGAACTTTCTTCAACTTCTCAAAAGCTTCTTGCTACTTCTCAGTCCATACAAACGGTACTCCTTTCGTTATGAGTTTTGTTAGAGGTGCTGACATCACATAAAACCTTCCACAAACCTTCTACAGTATCCTACCAATCCTAGAAAACTCCGTATTTCCAACACTGACCTAGGCGGCTTCCACTCCAAAATTGCTTCAATTTTCCGAAGGTCCACCCTAATCCCCTCAGCAGAGACCACATGACCTAAGAAGGTTACTTCCCTTAACCGAAATTCACACTTGCTGAACTTCGCATAGAGTTCCTTCTCCCTTAACACTTGCAGCATTATACGGAGATGCTCATCATGCTTCACTTCTGTTTCAGAATATACCAGGATATCATCAATAAAGACGACTACGAACCGATCCAAAAAAGGTTGGAACACACGATTCATCAGATCTATAAATGTTGCAGGAGTGTTCGTCAGTCCAAATGGCATAACCAGAAACTCGTAATGACCATACCGAGTCTTGAATGCCGTCTTATGGATATCTGCCTCCTTGACCCTTAACTGATGATATCTAGATCGAAGGTTGATCTTGGAAAATACAGAAGCTCCTCTAAGCTGGTCGAACAGATCGTCAATCCTTAGCAGTGGATACTTATTCTTAATCGTCAGTTTGTTCAACTGGCAATAATTAATGCATATCTGCATCGTACCATCCTTCTTTTTCACGAATAGCATCGGTGCTCCCCATGGAGTCACGCTTGGCCTAATGAAGCCCCTATCCAGCAACTCTTGAATTTGTGCCTTTAACTCCACTAACTCCTTCAGTGCTATCCTATATGGTGCGATGGACACAGGCGCCATTCCAGGCAACAAGTTGATTCCAAACTCAACTTCTCGGTTAGGAGGCAATCCCGGAACCTCCTCTGGAAAAACATCTTGGAACTCCTTTACAGTCTTAACCTTATCCACTATCAGACCCTCCTCTTCCGACTGACTTAAAAATGCCAAATAGGCCTCACAACCTTTCCGAATCCACTTTTCGGCTCTTACTGCCGACACCACATTGGACAAATAATCCCTTCGCTCACCTATCACCATAACCTCCTCATCCTCTATGGTCCTTAACACCATTGGTTTAGCAGCACAATCCAAAGTCGCCTTATGCTTAACAAGCCAGTCCATTCCTAGAATGAGATCAAACTCTCCGAATGGTAACTCCATCAGATCTCTAGGGAAAATCCTACCTTGAGTTTCTAAGGGTACATCCTATACAGTTTGTCTACCCTAACCGAGAGACCCAAAGGACTTAGCACAGATACCCCACTCACAATCTTCTCAGAGTGCACACCCAACGACCCAGATATGGCACATGCAGCATAGGAATGAGTAGATCCAATATCCACTAAAGCAGTATACGGCATGCTAGAAACCAAAAATGTACCAGTTATGACGTAAGGTGCGTCGCCCTCCTCTCAATGATGAGCTGTATATACCAACGCTGGCTGTCGAGCTTCAGCATTTCTGGCACCCCTTCCAGGTGCCCCTCGACCTCGACCATTTCCATTTCTCCCCTACTTTGTCCACGTCCTCTCGGTGGTTGTGGTCCACCTCTCATGGGTTGAGCAACCCTCTGTACAGCAACTTGAGCCTGATCAGCTCTCTGAGGACAGTCTTTAACTCCATGCTCCATAGATCTGCATCAGAAACAAGCACCCGAATGTTTCCTACACTCGCCCAAATGTGCCTAACCACAGTCTCCACAGATTGGTGGTCTAACAACATTCATCGGCACTGCTCGAACTGGTTCCTCTACTCTTGCTCCCTTAACATTTCTATTAGCACCACCCGAGGGTCCTGAATCCCTCTGAAAACAGTTCCGATCCTTCTCCCGATTCTACTTTTCAGCATGCTTAACCTCCTCAGCTATGTTTGCCTTCTCCACTAAAACTGCAAAGTCCCGCTCCCTCTGCGAAGCAATCAACACCCTAAGGTCATCTCTAAGACCATCCTCGAAGCGCACACTTGGCTCATATTCCGTAGCGACTATCCCACGGCATACCGGCTCAGCCTCAGAAACTCGGCCTCATACTCAGCAACTGTTTTACCTCCTTGCACCAGATTCAAGAATTCCTTTCTGCGGGCATCCACATAACTCACCCCAACATACTTCCCTTTGATGGCCATCTTAAACAATTCCCAAGTTACCCAATCACCTGGGGTCCCTTCTCTCACAGTGAGCCACTACTGATAGACCTCGTCCCATAGCAACGATACGGCTCCCTTCAACTTCTACTCCACAGAGCAGTCCAAGTCGTCCATAATCCATTCTGTGGCCTCCAACCAATATTTTGCCACATTCGAGGCTACACCAGACACGCCCTTAAAGATCTCCGCTCTGTTAGCCCAAAGTAGTTCAGAAATAGATCCCCGAATTCTGTTGCCCGTACTTGCTCCAACAACCCTTTCCAGAACACGAAGCATTGCCTGGGACAGGGTATCATCCCCGCTGGTACCGGTGCATCCGCCGCCGGCATATGTCCCGAAGACGAAGATCTCGCTCGAGCACTTCCTCGGCCCCGTCCACGGCCTCTTCCATGAATGGCTCTTGTACTCGTATCGTATTATCTGATAACGAATTTTTATGCATTAATTCAATATTCCAGTGTTTATTACAGATGTTTGATGAATCAGACAGTAATTCAAAGTTTGTTTTCGCAGAATCGAAGTCTATCTACAGTTTTAATCCAATGCCGGATCCGACATGCCACATCGAAGCGTTCAAAAAATTTTAGTATTGCTGATCTAGAAGAACTTACTTAGTGTTTTAAAAGATAATTTCATTGTAGGTTAAAGTAAATGGAAGCTGTGCACCAGGTAGGAAACCGGGAAAGAGGAGGTGAGTCCATCGGACTGCTTAAGTACCAAGCTCCCTTCGGATCCAATCCTAGACATGCACACTGCCATTGCCACTCCTTAACGTCATGTATATTTCTAGGAAACAAATTTGATTAAGTCCTTTTTAGGAAAAGTGATTAATTTTGGAAAATATTTTCATTGCGGAAGCTTTGCTTGTTGTCGTGTTATTTTGAAATCAATTACTGTTTTTGAAAACACGCCCTAAAGCTATCCAATTCCAACAGTTAAATAAAAGTAATACCTACCTTAATAAAACATATTAAAATCATCAAAAAATAATTAAGCGGCCTTATTACATTTTAAAAAAAACCCAAAACCTTAAACGTAAATAAAAGGATGTCCAGTTCACCAGAAGAAAATCAACTTGCAGAACGTGTGGCCACTCCGAATCCCTCACAGCTCCAAGCCCACTATGGTTGGGGATTACCTACGTGGATGAAAATAAAAGGGTGAGTTTGGGGAAACTCAGTGTGCAAATTAACCTAACCATAGCCTATATTGGTTCAAACCACAGAAAACAGAATAAGATGGCCTTAGCCCAGAACAGAATTCAGAATAAAGCCCGTAGGCCCATAACAGAACAGAACAGATATTACATGTTTATGCAAAACCCAACCCATATACAACCACATGCACCCCCATACCAACCTTTCACCATGTGGGGAGACTACTCGACCCACCCAACCGCTATACGCCCCAGAAATATGCAGCATGGCTGCCAGAACAGATAATGTGACAAAGTCACCAGATACAGATAATCGTGGCAGAGCCACCAGAACAAATATATGTGGCAGAGTCACCAGATCAGATAATTGTGGTATAGCCACCAGGACGCTTCCTCCATAATATAACCCATGTCCCCATGCAACAGATATACAATCATGGCATACATCATACAGAATCAGATCGTCATGCTTTTCAGCCAAAAGTAACCCTAGGGGTATAATGGTAATTTTGCACCTAGGGGTATATCAGCAATTTCCATACATAAGGGTATTCAAGTAATTTCACTATTCTTAAGGTTTTCATGCATAGCACAGCCATTTACGTACGACCAGAAACACTTACCGCATTTTCTTACCGAATTGGGCCCGTTGGCCCACTATCCCGATTTTGGCCCATTAAGCCCGAAAATATCGAAATGCACAGAATCATGCACTTTGCAATCTTATCACTTTAATTTACCATATACATCAAACTATTAATCTCACGAGCATTCGTACACTCGCAAGTTCTCAAAATACCGGCTTTTCGGCATTTCGGCATTTCGGCTTTTTGGCTTTTACCGATCTAGTCTGTAAGAGGGTGACAGTTACACACCTGTTTACGATGACATGCTGACGAGATCCACACAAAACTGCCTACAATTGGATTACTAACACGTTAATCTAAATATCAAAAATGAACTACATATTAACCCCTTACCACATTCGGCCAAAAGCACCTTAGGCACTAGCGATCCTACCTTTGCCGAAGTTAGCGATTATGTCTAGATCCAGTCGTTCCACTTGCCCAAGCCTTCGATCAACAGCCTCTAGATCCCACTATTATCAAAATAAAATAGTTATAACAACCCTTGGAGCTACAAGCCCAAATCGACAGCCTCACTAACTTTTAGGGATTTCGGCTTTTCTAAAACCCGAAATAAAGATTAAGTTCAAAAACTTACCACCGGTTCCTTCAGTCAAATATTCCAATTAACTCCTACTCGATTCTGATGCAGATCTAACCCCTCAAATGATAACAAAAGTCGAGCCTTTAGTGATCTTAGAATTCGGCTATGTCCCTATGGCTATGTGTTTTCGGCTTTTTGTAACAGTGAAGAAAAGATGAGGGTTTTGTAGTGGCTTTGTCGACAGAAACTTGGGGTTCAGAGGACTAGAGAATCGGTCAAGAAGATGGGGGAAAATAAGAGGGTTTTGACTAGAAGAAAATGGCACAAAAGAAATCAGGCTTTCGAGATTTCGGCTTTTTGATGTAATCGACTATAGGCTTAAAACAACTGATAAAAAAAATGAAGATGAGCAGAATGGTAGAGAGATTCGGTAGACAAGAAGAAGAAAAGAAGTTAATAAAGAGAGAAAAAAGAAGAGAAAAGAAAGAGGAAGAATGGTCAGGAAACGGCACAACTTACCCCTAATGTCGAACCTATACTTGGCATTTGACCTAGCCGAAACTTGCCCCCTAAAGAAAACCCTTGGCCGGCCAACTCTTGCTCCTCAAGAGTCCACAATTCAGCCAACACTGCTCTCTCTAATCAGCTCCTAAATCCTCTCCCTTATCCCCTCCTTTCTCAATCCCCTGAGCAACTCAAACTCCTCCGACAGTCTTTTACTTGAGTTCCATTACTTACCCTTTCTAAACATAAAAATAATTCCCTTAATATGCTCCCATTGTGACTTGAACCTTGGTTCTCCCTAGCATCCACACGCCACTTTTATAGCCTTCCCAGTGGCGTCACATGCCACTTTGCCACCTGCTTCTTTGTGTTTTATTTTTCCCAATGAATACTTAAAAGCCCAGTTAACCAGAACCCCTTTTTTTCTTATGGAACTAAAATTAACTAAAATTACTGAGTTTTAACCTAAGCTTGGGCCTTCTAGAGGCCCACTAACATAATTAAACCTACACCAAACAGACAGAACACATAAATTTTAAATTTTTGCCAACATACACAGAATTTTCGAAAATTGGGGCGTTACACATAATTCCACTATTTGCTCATATTCTAGTCAAGCTGTCTTCTCGAGTCATAGTTACTAAATTATTTATATTTGGAGCTACGAAACTCCAAATTAAGATCCTCTAATTTTCACTGAAACTAGACTCACATATTTTCTTATAATAAAATTTCCAGAATTTATGCATTAGCCAATAAGTACAGTTTATTCTTCAAAGTTACCCCTATTCTACTGTTTGATAGCTTCGACCTTTCTTTACTAAAAATTAATTATCTCCTCATACAGAATTCGAATGATATTCCCATTTGTTTCTTTTGAAAATAGACTCATTAAGTATTTTAAGCATATAAATTATAACCCATAATTATTTTTATATCAGTTTTAATGATTTTCCCAAATTAAAAAAGGGGATTTCGAAGTCATTCTAATTTTGTCTCTTAAAAATTCAAATATATCATAAAATAAATCATAAAATAAGATTTTTTTGCTTACACCGTTTCTTCTATGTAAAACTAGACTCAATAGGCTTTAAATTCATATTCTATTCAACCTCTAAGTCAATTTCCATAATTTTTGGTAATTTTTCAAAGTTAGACTACTGCTGCTGTCTAAAAACTTCCTTTCAATTAAACCCTATACATGCCATATAAACCTTAAAATGCACAATAAAATTTACCAAAGTAATCTGGATAGTGTGCCCTGATGTGTTGATCTAATCCACTGATTTCACATCAATCTACAAAGAACATTTAACACACAAGAGTAAGCTTATGAAAGCTTAGTAAGCTCATAGGCATAGAAAAATAAATCTTACTGAATATTAGTTTTCCAAAATTCAAATCATATGGACATTTCAAGTAAGTTACTTTCATCCTGTAAGTCATAATCTCATTTAAAAAAAATTACTTAATTGAGCTCAATAATAATAATGATAACATTACTTACATTTCTTTTTCCACACGTTACATTTACGACTTACAATTTTTCCATTGAAGGAATGACTTACGTATTTGAGTACATCGTGATTTGAAGCCCAAAGTCTAGCTGAAGCACATAAGTGCTTATTGGAAGCTCGAAGGCTAACTGAAGTACACAAGTGCTAAACGGAAGTGCGAAGGCAAACTGAAGCACACAAGTGCTAAACGGAAGCCTGAAGGCTAACAGAAGCTCATCAGAGCTGAACTGAAACGCACCAAAAGGGTTAACTAAAACTCATATGAGTTAACGGAAGCTCGTAAGAGCTAAACGGAAAGCAAGCATGAGAATTCTCAACAAATGCTGAATCTCGGTTTACTTGGGTAATTTACCGTCAATTCATCTTTTTCACTGAACGATCGTACTCATTTCCTGTGTTCCGTTCCTCCAAAATACTCAGTTCAATTTCGTAACTTTCGTACATAATTTACTTATTTTTAAAAAATTAACATACAAAAATATTAATCACCATTCATAAAATAATATTGAAATTTAATAATTTAACCGTGCAAACTTACCTGGGAAAATTCCCAAAAGTCATACAAGTTCAGGGACTAATCTGCTATTTTCTCTTTTCCACAATTCACTTCGGGTTCTTGATCTATAATTTTAAAATCATTCATTTATTAGCATTCATTTTAGTTTTACTCTACTTTATAGTATATACCCTTTAATTCTAGAAATTACACTTTTGCCACAAATTTTATAGTTTTTACAATTTAGTCCCTGCTCAATTAACCCATCAATTAAGCTAAATTTTCTCAATTAACACTTTATTTATTCATTATAAGTTACTACACAACCTTTGAAAATCAGAATTTCAGTACCAAATCTTAATTCACAACTTTTTCACAATTAGGTCCTAAAATCAATTTCTATCAAAATCACTTAATAAAATCATCATATAATAAAATAAGAACTTTAGTTCCATAATAATTCACCATAATCATACAACACTTATTCATGGTAACTTTTAAAGTCTCCCATAATATCAAAAACTATGAATTAGATAATTGAACCTAATTGTAAAATTCACAAAAACATAAAAATTACTAAGAAAAAGAAAAAATTGAACTCACATATGTCAAAATATGAAAAACCAACAACTTCCAGACCTCCCATGGCATTTTTACTAAAAAAAATGATGATATCTTAAGATTTTTCAATTTTGTCTTTATCTTATATGTTTAATTTGCAAAATTTCCAATTTTGCTCTTATTTCTCCTTGTCTTTTTGCCGATTTTCTTACCCAAACAGTCCAGCCCATATAATTTGGGTCTAATTGCCTTTTAAATCCCTCCTTATTAGTCACTTAAGCTATTTAATCGCTTTACCAAATTTTACACTATTTTCAATTTAGTCCTTTTTAATTAATTGACTAACCAAACGTTAAATTTTTTTAACGAAACTTTAATACTAACTCATAACACTCCATAAATATTTATAAAAATGTTTATGGCTCGGTTTATGAATTCGAGGTCTCGATACCTCGTTTTCAACCCGATTTACCTAATTAATTCTTTTAAATCACAAAATTCACTAATTACAAAAAATACTTCTATAATCACACCTGACTCATAGGTATTAATTTATTAAATTTTCAACTCACTTGTCGAATTTAGTGATCTTGAATCACTATTTCCGACACCAGTAAAGATTCGGCTATTACAACTCTCTCCCCTTTAAGAAATTTCGTCCTCGAAATTTCTCACCTGATAAAAGTCATGAAATCAAGTCTTTCTATTTTATTCCTAATAATATACCACATATAAATCCATCATAACTCATTTCGATTCAGAACTCGTATCAGAAGTCACATCAGAACTTGATATTATACCAAATTTAACTGAACGGCCATGACATCCTCATGTCACAACTTTATCATTAATAGTACATTATCAAAAACAAAAATATTCCCAGTAATCTTCTATCGAATCATAATGGAGAAATCTAGATTATCAACTATCGAATAATAACATATCAAGGTACTCTTTTCTTCATGTTGAGAAAACAACTCAAACTTACAATCTTTCAAAATTCTCTTAACATGTTAATCAAAAATCTTTTCAACCATATTAGTTCGAGGAAACAAATATCCTGCTTGAACTCATCGACTTTATTCAAACTTACTTGAGGAAAGAAAACTACTATGCAATTTAAGCTTGTGCTCTCAACATTTATACCCTTGCAGATGTTAATTTCTTCCATGAAAATTAGAGAAATCCTGATACCAGGATCACCACATTCCTAATATCGAATCCAAAAATACAATCATAATAAACATAGCCATCACATACCAAAGAACATACTTTAAAGATGATCCATGTTTGATAATTTGCATAATAAGGATGATAAGAAAACCCAAATACAATATCATACCAGAAGTCTGAGAACATAACTCACAAAAGATAATGAAGATCATGATAATTCCTCAGAGAAAGCCAGAAGAAGAATACTGCTTACTGACTCTGGACTTTCATCATAATAGAGATAATATATTTCTAGCATGTATAAAACAAAACCATGATCAGTAGAAACATAAGAATAGTCTCATATAAATTTTTACCATTGACTTCATTTCCAACATATTAGAATAGAATTCCAAAGAGATAAAGAAATATCGATCATAAACCGACCAGACCAATAGGGCTTTCGTCTAACATCATAGTTAGCTAGCATTCTCACAACATCAGAACTCCATCAGAAACTGAACAACCACACACATATCTTTGAGGATAAAAGAATATATAGAATACCCAGAAAAGATTATCATATTCGTTTCAATTGTAACTGTCATACACAGACATCTTTATTAGTCAATTATAATTTTTCTGACTAATTCTGTCATCATGAATCCCGCATCATTCCATTCACTAACGAAAATCAATTTAGGAAAAACTTCAGCAAACACATACCTCAGACATCATATCTGAATAAGTCGACTAGCCGAGGTTAACTTTTTCTTTAACCGTAACATTGTATAATCTGAATGATCTTTAGAATAATCTGATGTCTTTTTTCAAAATTGTATTCACTTGTCAAACTATTTTCAACTCCGTCTACAATACTAATTATTCCACCACTGTACTTTTTAGTTTCACACTTGTGAACTTATTCAACATAATTCTCGTTAATTTTCGTCATAAAATACTACATTGGTAAGGGGGTGAGGTCGTAAAGCTTCTAACTGAACTCTCATAAATACACACATATGACTTAGCATTCATCATCAACATCATATCATCACAATTACATAATTCACTTCAAGCAAATTAACATACATAATTATGTTACACGAACTTTTCAATTATCCTTTTCAAACAAGTGTACTTAAACATACATTCCATAAATTTTGAGTAAGTTTACTCATAGCATTTACTTAACCAAACAAGTCAGGCACCTAACATCATATGAATGCCATACAAACATAGATAAGCTTTTCACAATATAAACTTTCATTTCATTCACATTTCCACATTTCTCAACTTATGGTTATCTCATTTCGTACATTATCACATACATATCATGAACTTCTATTCATACCTTTCTAAGTTCCGTCTCATCATAAACACATTTCAAATATCTCAATATCATTTTTAGTACTATTGAAAATAGCTCAGTTGGAAAGCATCTCTATCTATAAGTAAAACAAATATTAGATCGGATCATACATATCACACTATCACAGATTTATATGGCATCTATTTCTAGACACTTTACACATCTCAATTGTTCCGAGAATCGGATAAACTGAAGCTCTGATACCAATAAATGTAACACCCCTAACCCATATTCGTTGTCAGAACGGGGTTACAGGATGTTACTGGAGTTTACAGAATAATTACACATAATTCCACTATTTGCTCATATTCCAGTCAAGCTGTCTTCTCAAGTCATAGTTACTAAATTATTTATATCTGGAGCTACGGAACTCCAAATTAAGATCCGCTAATTTTCCCTAAAATTAGACTCACTTATTTTCTTACCATAAAATTTTCAGAATTATTGGATTAGCCAATAAGTACATTTTATTCATCAAAGTTACCCCTATTCTACTATTTGACAACTTCGACCTTTCTTTACTAACAATTAATTATCTCCTCATATGGAATTCAGATGATACTCTTGTTTGTTTCTTTTGAAAATAGACTCATTGATGATTTTAAGCATATAAATTATAACCCATAATTATTTTTATATAATTTTTAATGATTTCCCAAATTAAAAAAGGGGATTTCGAAATCATTCTAACTTTGTCTCACAAAAATTCAAATATCTCATAAAATAAGATTCTTTTGTTTACACCGTTTCTTCTATGTAAAACTAGACTCAATAGGATTTAAATTAATATTCTATTCAACCTATAAATTTATTTCCATAATTTATGTGATTTTTCAAAGTTGGACTACTGCTGCTGTCCAAAAACTATTTTAGTGAAAAATGTTGATAACTAGGTTTATAACACATTCACTTCCTTTCTATTAAACCCTATACATGCCATATAAACCTTAAAATGCACAATAAAATTTACTGAAGTAATCTAAATAGTGTGCCCTGACATGTTGATCCAATCCACCGATTTCACGTCAATCTACAAAGAACATTTAACACACAAGAGTAAGCTTATGAAAGCTTAGTAAGCTCATAGGCATAGAAAAATAAATCTTACCGAATATTAGTTTTCCGAAATTCAGATCATATGGACATTTCAAGTAAGTTACTTTCATCCTGTAAGTCATAATCTCATTTAAAAAAAATTTACTTAATTGAGCTCAATAATAATAATGATAACATTACTTACATTTCTTTTTCCACATGTTACACTTACGACTTACCAATTTTTCCATTCAAGGAACGGCTTACGGATTTGAGTACATCGCGATTTAAAGCCCGAAGTCTAGCTGAAGCACATAAGTGCTAAACGGAAGCTCGAAGGCTAACTGAAGCACACAAGTGCTAAACGGAAGCCCGAAGGCTAACTGAAGCACACAAATGCTAAACAGAAGCCTGAAGGCTAACTGAAGCTCATCAGAGCTGAACTGAAACCCACCAAAAGGGTTAACTGAAACTCATATGAGTTAACGGAAGCTCATAAGAGCTAAACAGAAAGCAAACATGAGAATTTGCAACAAATGTTGAATCTCAGTTTACTTGGGTAATTTACCGTCAATTCATCTTTTTCACTGAACGATCATACTTATTTCCTATGTTCCGTTCCTCCGAAATACTCAGCTCAATTTCGTAACTTTCGTACATAATTTACTTATTTTCAACAATTAACATACATAAATATTAATCACCATTCATAAAATAAAATTGAAATTTAATAATTTAATCGTACGAACTTACCTGGGAAAATTTGCAAAAGTCATACAAGTTCAGGGACTAATCGTCCATTTTCTCTTTTCCACAATTCACTTGGGTTCTTGATCTATAATTGTAAAATCATTCATTTATTAGCATTCATTTCAATTTTACTCTACTTTACATTTTATACCCTTTAATTCCCAAAATTACACTTTTTCCACAAATTTTACAATTTTTACAATTTAGTCCTTGCTCAATTAACCCATCAATTAAGCTAACTTTTCTCAATTAACACTTTATTTATTCATTCTAAGCTACTACACAACCTTTGAAAATCAAAATTTCAATACCAAATGTTAATTCACAACTTTTTCACAATTAGGTCCTAAAATCAATTTTTATCAAAATCACTTAATAAAATCATCATATAATAAAATAGAACTTGAATTCCATAATAATTCACCATAATCATACAAAACTTATTCATGGTAACTTTTAAAGTCACCCATAATATCAAAAACTAATGAATTAGATAATTGGACCTAATTGTAAAAGTCACAAAAACATAAAAATTACTAAGAAAAAGTAAAAATTGAACTCACATATGTCAAAATATGAAAAAACAGCAACTTACAGACCTCCAATGTCATTTTTTCTGAAGAAAAATGATGATATCTCTAGATTTTTCAATTTTGTCTTTATTTTATATGTTTAATTTGCAAAATTTCCAATTTTTCCGTTATTTCTCCTTGTCTTTTTGCTGATTTTCTTACCCAAACCATCCAGCCCATATAATTTGGGTCTAATTGCCTTTTAAATCCCTCCTTATTAGTCGCTTAAGCTATTTAATCACTTTACCAAATTTTTCACTATTTTCAATTTAGTCCTTTTTAATTAATTCACTAACCAAACGTTAAAATTTTTTAACGAAACTTTAATACTAGCTCAATAACACTCCATAAATATTTATAAAAATATTTATGGCTCGGTTTATGAATCTGAGGTCTCGATACTTTGTTTTCAACCTGATTTACCTAATTAATTCTTTTAAATCACAACATTCACAAACTACAAAAAAATACTTCTATAATCACACTTGACTCATAGGTATTAATTTATTAAATTTTTAACTCACTTGTCAAATTTAGTGATCTTGAATCGTTGTTTCTGACACCACTAAAAATTGGGCTGTTACAAATGTAGTATGAAAAATGGAAATATTCTTTAAAGACAAGCATGAATATTTCTATTATTCTACTATTAATATTCACTAAAGATAGTCAAATGGATTAGAGAAATCATGAAATACGTAAAATTTTTAAAGAAAATAGAGAGAAAAGAGTAAACAAACGCAAAAGGGAGAAGCTTGAGTCGTCGGAAACAGTGTTGCAGGCGGCGCATGGGCGTGGCAGGTAGGGCGTGTGGAGTTGTAGTGTCTAGGGTTAGGGATTTTTGGGGAGGGAGATGATGAATAGTAAAGGGTTTATATAAATTTTTAAATTTGGGCGCTTTTGATATTCGGGGCATGCCCGTGTTTCTTGGGCGTGTGGGTGCACACGGCCGTGTTTTGCTTCGTTTTCTGCTCCTACGCTCGTGTATGATAGCCCATGCCTGTGTTCTTTTTTACAGTGTCGACCACGGGTGAATGACACAAGCGTGTCGTACGCCCGTGTTAAATTCTCAGTTTCAACCACGATTTCAAGGCACGGGTGTGTCTCACGCCCGTGTTGTTTTGGCAGTTTCACCCACGGCCATGTCGCACGGCTATGGCAACTTATAGCATCCTGTGTTGGGGAAAACTTTTTCCCTGTTTTCACACAACCGTATCGCACGGCCGTGTCTCCTTCTGTGGTGTGAGCACGGCCTAAGGCAAGCCCGTGTGCCTGGCCATGTGGATGGGAAAACCCTGTGTTTCAAGACTCAGTTAGTAGGTTAGATGTGAAAACCTAGAATTCAAATAAATCATTACTGTTAATACTCAGGTTGCCTCCCGAGAAGCGCTTATTTATAGTCTAAGCTTGACTTACCTTTCTAGTGCATGGTCATGGTGGTGCGAGGAGTTTACACTCCTTATCTCTACTATCAATTTTATCAAAATAAGGGTTAAGACGAGTATTGTTTACCTTAAAAGTGTCGAATTTGGTATGAATTACCTCGACTGTACCATATGGGAAAATACTGAGTACTGTGAGAGGAATTTCTTCATTAGGTTCAGAAGTGGCAATGCGAGGGTCTACTGCATCTAGTAGTACTTTGTCTCCAACCTTAAGTTGATTTGGTGCGTCATTGAGCTCGTCATGGCGTGATTTTGGTTTATCGTGTGTCCTCGGTCTATGTGTTCACCATCCATCCAGTTCCTCAATTTGTAGCCTTCGTTCTTCATAGATAGGTCCTTTGTTGTTGTTTGAACACGGCTCATATGCGTTCTTCGAAACTGTTTCCTAAATAGAGGGTTTCACCACATGATCAGTACTAGTAGAATGATTTATACTACCACCTTCAATTTTTGATGTGTTACTCGAATTAGAGCTTGAAGGGTGATTGTTTTGTCTCCCACACGAAGTGTGAGTTCACCTGTACCAACATCAATAATGGTTCTAGCAGTCGCTAAAAAGGGTCGTCCTAAAATCAAAGGTGCGTTACTATCCTCTTCCATGTCTACAACAACAAAGTCTACTGGGTATATAAATTTATCAATCTTAATAAGAACATCTTCAATGATACCTCTAGGAAATCTAATGCAATTGAATGATCATCCTAGTTGGTTTGGGTTTTCCAAGACCTAGCTGTTTAAACATTTTATAAGGCATAACATTAATGCTTTCCCCTAAGTCAGCCAATGCATTATGAACATCTAAACTACCAATTAAACAAGGAATCGTAAAACTCCTTAGATCTTTCAATTTTTTGGGTAGCTTATTCTATAATATGGCTGAGCAAACTGCATTCAACTCCACATGCGACCCCTCATCCAGCTTTCGTTTGTTTGCTAGAAGCTTCCTTAAAAATTTGACTGCATTTGGCATCTGCGAGAGAGCTTCGATAAACAGTAAGTTAATATGTAATTTCTTTAATAGTTTAAGGAATTTATCAAATTGTTTATCTGTACGGTCTTTCCTTGTCGCATTGGGGTATGGTACCCGTGGTTTGTACTTTTTACTTACTGTTTTTTGCTCACTGTGGACTACCTCACCTTTATCTTGACTTACCGTAATGCCTTGCCTCAGTTCTGATACAGGCTCAACTAACCCTTCCTTGTCATGAGTGGTAATCACATTGAGTTGTTCCCTTGGGTTAGATTCTGTGTTTGTAACACCCCGTACCCGAGACCGTTGCCGGAGTCGGACACGAGGGGTTTGCAGACTTAAATCACTTGTTTGCACAGTCTATTTTAAATTTCCAGACGAGCTGGCTAACTGCGTCACTGTCACCTTAAAAATCATATCTCGAGTTCCAAAACTCGAAAACCAGTTCTGTAAATTTTTCCTGAAACTAGACTCATATGTCCATATACAAATTTGTTTCTAGAATTTTTGGTTGAACCAATTAGTACATTTTATTAGTTAAAGTCTCCCCTGTTTCAGGGTTCGGCTACACTGACCTTTGCGCATTACAACTTGGATATCGCCCTGTACAGGGCTTCAATACTGATACCGTTTGTTTCTATAGAAACTAGTCTCGAAAATGAATCTATACATATATGGAATGACTTCTAATTATCTCTGGTTAATTTATAATGAATTTCCAAAGTCGGAACAAGGAATCCAGAAACCGTTCTCGCCCTGTTTTGCAAAAACTTAAATATCTCATAATATACTGTTCATATGATCGTTTTGTTACTTTCCTATGAAAATAGATTCATCAAGGTTCGATTACATAATTTATTCACTATTTAATTCCATTCCTACTATTTTTAGTGATTTTTCACATTCACGTCACTGCTACTATCAGCATCTATTTTTAAGGTAGACTTTACCTATTACATAGTTTCCATGATTCAACTAGCCCTTTAGCATATATAGCACAAAATATGATCATGATTAACCATTCCAATGGCTAATCGTTCCCAAACATTTCCATACCTCTTAACAAACATCATACAAGACAATTATAATACTAAGCTCAAAGTGTATATAAGCCATTTTCGCATGGCTATCCAAATTTATACAAAACCAAAGGGTCCATGACCAACAACAAAACGGGTAGTCCTATACATGCCATTTCAAAGTTCAACCAAAAGTGTACCAAAGGGGGCTTTGATAGTGTGGGCGACTTTGACTTCAATAATCCTGAGTCCAAATAGCTGACGAACCAAAATCTATAAAACAGATAATCAAAGAAACGGAGTAAGCATTTAATGCTTAGTAAGTTTTGAGCCATGAAATTAGACACAACTAAAGTATAGCATTCATATGGCTAAACGGATAATTTCATATGCACAAATTCTCAATATCATACTTACTTCACATTACCAACCCTTATATTCATACACAAAAGATCAACTTAGCCAAAGGTCGGAAGCTCATTAATTGACTGAGCGAATAATATTTCAAGGGAATTTACTACTCCAATGCATATACGAAACGTACCTCATCGTTGGGATTTACGAGCGTATCAATTTAAATTATTACAGCAAGATCGCTCATTCCCAAACCAAGTACCTTCGGAGTTTAGCCAGATATAGCTACTAGCTCAAATGCCTTTGGGACTTAGCCCGGTTATAGTAACTCGCACAAATGCCTTCAGGACTTAGCCTGGTGATAGTAACTCGCACAAATGCCTTCGGGACTTAGCCCGGTTATAGTAACTCGTACAAATGCCTTCGGGACTTAGCCCGGATATAGTAACTCGCACAAATGCCTTCGGGACTTAGCTCGGATATAGTAACTCGCACAAATGCCTTCGGGACTTAGCCCGGGTATCAATCCGAATATCCATGCACATATCAATAAATCATGACACATCAATATTTCATTTTCATAACTAGAATTCAAACACAATTCAATTATTAAGCATTACATTTTCGGCTCGATAGTCGCATACGAACAGCATGATTCGGCTTGCTTCATGACATGATTTCTATGCACATACGGCTACCCATCATACGTATAGACTAATTAACTCACATATGATGCAAGTAGAATCATTATATCACCGTATATTGTTGTAATTATATGTCATGACTTAATCAAATCGTAAACTAAGTTTCATTACTCGAAAACTTGCCTCAGATGTTGTCAAGCGATTTCGATGGCTATTCGATCACTTTTTCCTTCCCTTTATCGGATCTAGTTCCCCTTTGCTCTTGAGCTTAATTTAACAAATAAATTGATTTAATCATTTGAACATCAAGAAGAGAAACTCAAGGTACTTAACCCATATATACATTAGACATTAGAGTCACATATATATGAAATCACGAATCAACTCAACATATTAGCCAATATTCTCTTTTAGCTGATTTTCTAAGTCAAGATAAAGCCATCAATATGTTTACCTATAGCCGAACACACAACATCAATCTATGTATTCATTCATGTGGCCGAATATGCATGCCTATGGTGAGGCCGATTGTATACTTAATACATTCTACAAATATGGTCACTTGTATTGGCTAATCACCATTTTGTTTCAAGTTCAAAGCTCGGCTAAAACACATATATACACTAGAAATCAAATACTAACATTTTGCACTTCACCTTACTACCATTTCACATCTACTTTCTACCATGGCCGAATGCATCAAGACACCATACCATTCAATTTTGGTCATGGGTTACACAAAGAACTTAATGTCTAACTCAAAAATGCCAGAAAGAAAATCCAAGAGTCATCAATCGCCATGACATGTATCATTACAAAGCTTCACACTTAGCATGCAAATGACATCAACACAAATCCACCTTAGCCGAAACTTAACTCATCTTCATGCCTCGTCACCACAACATCAAACATTAACCAAGAAGACAACACCCATGGCCGAATATCATCTCCATCTTATAGCAAAGATTTAAACCATGGGCTAGGTAGAACTCAAACTAACAACTAAAAACATGCATGAATCTCATGGACAACATCAAACATACCTTAGTCTTGCAAACCACCATAGCCGATTTTCTCCAAGCTCTTTCCCTTCCTTTCTTTCCTCTATTCGGCCAAAGATGTTCAAGAATGAACACTTTTTTTTGTTTTCTTTCTTCAATTCACGGCAATGGGGGGGAAACATGGATGAGACATTTTTTTTTCATCACTCCTCCCTTTGCATTATTATTTTATTACCCATACTCCTTATTTTATTTTTCCTAACATAAATCACTAACATAACATGTTTATGACATGTTTTGCCCATAACATTTTGTCCTCCTTCCTTGTCATGGCCGGCCACTACTAAATTAAAGGGGAAATTGACATGCAAGTCCACCCTTTTATTACATGCACTAATAGATCCTTATAGATTAACCTATCACATTTCAAAAGTGTCACACATAAGTCCTATTAGCTGAATTCACATGCAATCGACTAAATCGAAGCTTAAAACTTTCACACATTCATATTCACATATTTTAGACAATAAATATCATATTCAAATAATTTGGTGACTCGGTTTAGAGGTCCCGAAACCGCTTTCCGACTAGGGTCACTTTAGGGCTGTCACAGTGTTACTCGGCAAACTACCTTGTGGTAGTTCAGAAATTAGTTTGGTGAGTTGGCCTATTTGAGTTTCAAGCCCTTGGATTGACGCTTGTTGATTTTTAAGGGCTGTCTCGGTATTCTGGAAACGAGTTTTTGACACCGAGATGAACTTTGTTAGTATCTCCTCAAGGTTTAGCTTTTTCACTTCTTATTAGGGTGGTTGTTGGAAGCCTGGAGTTGGTGGTCTCTGATTCCCTTGGCCTCCCCATGAGAAATTTGGGTGGTTCCTCCAACCTGCGTTGTAAGCATTACTATAAGGATTATTTTTGAGATAGAGGATTATTACCCTTGTAATTTAACTGCTTGTTCTCAATGTTGTGGCCATAAGATGGGTATTCTGAATTGCTTGATCCATCTCCAGTTGCTTCGCACTACATTACTGGGTGAACCTATGAAGAACTAAGAAAACCATCAATTTTCTTATTCAATAGTTCTACCTGATTAGAGAGCATGGTGACCGAATCGACGTTATAAACGCCGGCTGATTTTGTTGGCTTTGTCCTCATGACTTGGCACTAATAATTATTCAGTGACATCTCTTCTGTAAATTCATAAGTATCTTCAGGTGTTTTATTATTGATGGTTCCGCCAGCGGCTGTGTCGATCATCTATTAAGTCGAAGGATTTAGGCCATTATGAAACGTTTGAACCTGTAGCCAAAGTGGTAACCCACGGTGAGGGCACCTTCTTAAAAGGTCCTTGTATCTTTCCCATGCATCGTAGAGTGTTTCTAAATCCATCTACATAAAAGAAGAGATATCATTATGTAATTTGGATGTTTTAGCCGGCAAAAAATATTTTAATAAAAACTTTTCAGTCATTTGTTCCCAAGTAGTGATTGACCCTCGTGGTAACAAGTTCAACCATTGTTTAGCGTTATTCCTCAATGAAAAAGGAAACAACCAAAGGCGAATGGCATCATCAGAAACGCCATTGATTTTAAAAGTGTTGCAAAATTCTAAGAAATTTGCCAAGTGAGCGTTGGGATCCTCGTCCTGCAAACTATCAAACTGAACAAACTGTTGTATCATTTGAATTGTATTAGGTTTCAGTTCAAAAGTATTTGCAGCTACAGCAGGTCTAACTATGCTTGATTCAGTTCCTGTTAAAGAAGGTTTAGCATAATCATACATAGTGCACGGAGCAGGATTCTGATTAACAGCACTCGCAGAAGGTAGCAGATTTTCTTTGTTTTTAGCCATCTCCTCGGTTGTGGTAGAAGTATCATCCTCTTGCTCTTCCTCTATGTATTGTAAGCTTCGCCTTATTTCTCTTCGGTTTCTGTGAACTGTGTGATCGATCTCACTATCAAATAGTAATGGTCCTGATGGGTTTCTTCTGGTCATAAACTAGAAAAAACCTGTCAGAAGAGAATAAATGAAGAATTAGAAAGTAAAATAAAAATTTAAATTGCAATAAAAGTAAAATGGCTAAAGTAATAAAAATTGAGTGTTCCTAATATCCTAGTTCCTTGGCAACAGCGCCAAAAACTTGATACGTGATATTCGCAACAGGTTTTAAATATTTATAATTAATCATTCTTGAAACTAACTATTATCACGATGAAGGAAAGTGTACCTATCGAACAGTAGTATACCTTTAGCAAGACCGGATTGTTGAACCCAAAAGAACCATGAGTACTAGTATTTACTTCCTTTTTATTGTCTAGCCTAAAAATTAAAAGGTTTGGTTATCTAAACTAATTACTAAACTAAGAATGCACAGAAAGAAAATTTGGGAAAATTCGATTGATTAAGACAATACCTAAAGAAAAGTCCACCTAGACTTCACTTGTTATTTGACTCTGAATCAGACGAATTATTCATTTGACTTGACCCATAGAAATCCCTAAGTTATATTATTATCTCTCTCGAGACTAATAACGTCTAACCTTAGGTTGAATAATTGAAATCTCTTTCTAATTAACACCCTAGAATTGCATTAACTCGATCTATGGATTCCTTTATTAGGTTTCACCCTAATCCGGCAAAATCTTGTCACCCTATCTTTACGCGTGCAATCAACTCCACTTAATTATGACAAATTTACTCTTAGACAGGGTCTATTCCTTATCTGAATAAGAGCATTAACTCGAATCAATATCCTGGAATATTAAAACAAGAATTAGGAACACATAATTAAGAACAAGTCAAATAGTTATCATACAATTCAGATAATAATAATAAGATCCATCTTAGGTTTCATTCCCCTTAGGTATTTAGGGGATTTAGTTCATGATTATAGAAGAAAACATCTCGAAAGCATAAAGACAACAAAACATAAGAAAACCCAAAACTCCTAAAGGAACTTGAAAGGAGATCTTTAGTCTTGATGATGAATCCGGCTTCTGAGATGGATTAATTGGCTTTCCTTGAGTAATTCCTTGCTTCCTACCCTGCATCCCTTTTCCTAAGTGCCTCCTCCAGTGTTTAAGTAGGCTTTAGAATGCTTAAGAGACCTCAAAATTGCCTTTTTTGAATAGGGTTATACTTGGGCTCGGCAGGGACACGCCCGTGTGTGATTACTCCAGCCCGTGGTCAAGGCTGTTGAATAGGCACGGGCGTGTAGTCTACCCGTGTAAGTCGTGATTTGATCCTGCCAAAGGGACACGGCCATGTGACATGCCCGTGTGAGGAAGTCCAGGCCGTGTTGATTTCCCATGTGGGTCCATTTTCTCCATTTTCAACCCGTTTCTCGCTCTTTTTACTCTACTATGCTCACCTAAGTATAAAACATGAAATTAAAGAATTAGGAGCATCAAATTCACCAAATCTAAGGATAAACCATCCATAAATATGCTAATCATGGGATAAAAACATGTATAAATTATGGTTTATCATTGATGGTTGGAGAAACAACTTCTGCTAAGTGGTTTTTAGTGAAAATGCCTAAAACGACTAAATTGTAAAAGTTATAAAATATGTAATAAAAGTGTGTTTTAATCGAAATTGTGGGCTGTTATAGTTATGAAAATTGTTCAACTAAGCTTAAGATTTAAAGAAATTGATTGAAAATCATTTTACGAGCCTAGGGTCAAAAGTGTAAATATGATAAAGTTTTGAGGCAAAAATGTAAATTTTTCCAAAATGAGATTTTGGGTTGTATTGAATAGCTTAATGATTAAACAAGCTAAATTTGATGTTATAGATCAATAAAAATGAGATTTGGGCCTAGAACGTGGGGGGAACAAAGTATTGGACAGTTAGGTCATTTTCTCTATTGTCGTATTTGAAATAAGTTTGTATGTAAATATAAGCGTTATTTTTATTATTGCATTGTTATTTTTATACTTTAATATTTTATGAATTATATGAATAACGTTATGGACAAGTTTGATAACGATGTGATAGCCAAAAAAATCCCAGTTGAACCTTAGGAATAGAATAAGATACGAGTGACATGTCACTAGGACCGCATGTGATATATGTGATTTATATGATTATGTGATCTGGGTGCTGGTCATGTACGTCCTACCAGTGGCTAGGTAGTCTGGCATGTGTTGTGGATACTTGACAGCTTGTGTGAGTAGCCTGTGTAGTTACATCTTGACCGTCAGCTTGTGTGAGCAAGCCCATGATTAGATCAAGAGCGAGCATTTTTGTGATACGAAATATGAGGTAGCTTTGGCTACATATGTGGCACTTGTGCGCAAAGACTTTCTGTGTATCCGATTAGTATTCCAAGTGTTCAACGGGTAATAGAAAGATTATGCCAGATGTGAAAGGATATGATTATGTTACGAGATTGTACAGGTATGTACAAAAATTTAATTGAGTATGAAATTCATGAATAGTGAGTTCATGAGCATTGTGACAATGTTATCGTGTTAAACTTATGAATAATGGTATATGTGTATATATGTATGGTAGGAATTGTTGATGCTTATGAATTGGGCTTTTAAGCCTAATTGAATTCAAATGTGGTATGATGTATTTCACTTGAAAATGATTCATCGGATATGAGCAAAAAGAAAAGATTGGCATGATTATTCACTAAATATGGATATGTTAGTATGAGAAGTTAATAATTAGAAAATTGAAAGATGATAAGTTATATGTTAGACAATTTGCATATATATAATTAATGTGCGTGTTTACCATGAAATTTGAAATGATTTTTTAATTGGTGTAATATATTATAATGGGACAAATTACGGTTGCCAGGGTAATTCCAAGACATGTTGAATTATGGTCATAAATTGAAAAGGGTAATCAATGTGATTGAATAAATTATGATTACGAGACTTAAGGAAATTTATACTATCTTGTAATCATATTATTGAAATGGTAAATTTATGGCATAACTTGCTTATTATTTACATATGAACTTATTGAGCTATATAGCTTACCCCCTTCCTTTCCCATGTCTTATAAGGTTAATAAGCTAGCTCGAGCTGGAGATTGCTGGAGATCCTATCACACTATCTAGCTATCATTTCGGGTATTAATGAATTCAAGTATTTTGAGTCTATGGCATGTACAGGGACTTGGTCTTTTGGTTATATGTACCATTATTAATGTGGCCAAATGTGTTGGTCGATAATGGATTATTGTTCAAATTGTACATAGCCACAAATGATGGCTTATGTTGATTACAAGTTTATTCATGTGTTAATGCCGCCTTGTGAATGTGATGTTAATATGTTTTAATGGGCTAAGTATGATGTTTTAAGTATGATAAATGATGGAAAGATAATGACATATTATTTTCTTAGTTGTGAGTGTTTGGTTGCCTAAGTATGATATGTGTTGTGCCTTTGAATTGATATGAGTGCATGTGTGAATAAAGGTGGTAAATGGCTTGGTAAATAGCCCTTTTTTCTTGTCCAGATGGGTAGACACACGAGCGTGTGTCTAAGCCGTGTGTGACACACGGTCCACCCCATAGGCGTGTGATCCAGCCGTGTGTCCCCTGCACCTTAATTGTTGCAAAATAGAATGCTCAGTATCGAGCACACTGGTAGAGACACGGGCATGTGTCTCAGCCGTGTGAAGGAAACGGTCTAAGCAGACAGGCATGTGACTTGGCCATGTGACTTCAATTTGTTGATTACATCATAAATAGAGAGTTACACGGGTTAGGGACATGGGCGTATGTGACTACACGGCCTGCCCACACGGGTGTGTCCCAAGCCACACGGACGTGTGACCCCTATTATTATGAAAATTTTACTAAGTGTTGGGAAAGTTTCCAAAATTCTCGGTTTAGTCCTATACCACTCCTAATGCATGTTTTAGGTCTCGTAGGCTCGTTTAAGGGATGATATGAATGTTTTTGAAAAATTTAAAATTTGAGTGGAAATTTATGTCTCAGTTTTGAATGTTTGTTTGAGTTTATGTCCAGTAATGCCTTGTACCCTATTCCATTGTCAGATACGGGTAAAGGGCATTAATTTAGTGGTATCAAAGCTATGATTTAGTCGATTCTCAAACTAACATAGCGTACGTGAGTCTAGCTATACATGCCATGTTACCACCTACGATAGTGTGATATCTCCCGACTCTGACGAGAATTGTCTTGTTGGGACAGAGATGCTTTCCAATCGTGCTATTTTCGATAGTGCTAAAAGTGATATTAAGATATTTGGAATGTGTTTATGATGAGACGAAACTTAGAAAGGTATGAATAGAAGTTCATGATATGTATGTGATAATGTACGAATGAGATAACCATAAGTTGATAAATATGGGTAAAATGTTATTGTTTCGGTTGAACTTTGTGTTTCGATGGATTATGGTGATTTTATAAAACGAAATGAAAGTTTATATTGTGATATGCTCATCCATGTTCGTTTGGCATTCATATGATGTTAGGTGCCCAACATATGTGATTAAGTGAATATGATAAGTACACTTACTCAAAACTCATGGAATGTATGTTTATGAACACTTGTTTGAATAAAATAATCGAAAAGTTCGTGTAACATAATTATGATTGTTAATTTTCTTGAAGTGAATTATGTAATTGTTATGATATGATGTTGATGATGAAGGCAAAGTCATATGTATGTATTTATGAGAGTCAAGTCAAAGGCTTTACGACCTTACCCCCTTACCAGTGTTGCTTTGTAACGAAAATTCATAAGAATCGTGTTGAATAAGTCCATAAGTGTGAAACTAAAGAGTTCAATGGTGAAATAATTAGTAATGCATACAGATATGAGAATAGTGTAGAAAGTGAAAACAGTTTTGGAAGAAATATCATAATGTTTTAAAGATTATACAGATTATGCAATGTCATGGGTAAATAAGAAGTTAGTCTCGGCTAATCGATTCAATTAGGTATGGATTCTAAATACGTGTTTACTAAAAATTTCTTTCAAATTGATTTTCATTAGTGAATGGAATAATACAAGGTTCATGATAACAAAATTAGTCAGAGAAATGATGTTTGAATTGTAAAGATGTCTGGGTATAATAATTGTGGTTGAATGGATTATAATGATCTCTTCTGAGTATTCTATATATTCTTTTATCCTCAGGGGTTTATATGATTGTTCTTCTTTTGATGAAATTCTTATTGCATGAGTATACTGGCTGACTCTAATGTTAGATGAAAGTACTGTTGGTCTATTTGATTTATAATCAGCATTTCCTTATTTCTTTGGGATTCTATTCTATTGTTCAGAATAAAGTTGATGACGAAATGTATGTGAGTCCGTTCTTCTGCTTCTACTAGATGTTGTTTTACCTTACATGTATATATATTTGGAAACTATATTCTCTGTAGCTGTACGATTTTGACCCTAGTTGGAACATTGGTTTCGGGACCACATATACGAGCCAGAAAAATAGTTAAATATTATTTTTCATGCTTATGATGTGTGAATTAGCATATGTGACAGTTTTGTCTGAAATTTTGATTGTTTGTGTGCTCAATTTGATTAAAAGACCTAATCGCGTAAAATGTAAAAGTTGTTGCTACTTGTTAAAAGTGCTTATTTTGTTTGGCTTTATGATTGTGAGGTCCTTGTGAGGTTATTTGACCATTAAATGAATTAAATGACTTAAATGGGCATTATATCATAATTTATTTACAGTTTAATAAAAGGGCAAAAATTGGTATTTAGCCTATTATGTTAATTAAATGAAAACAAAATAGAAAACAAAGCCATTTTATGCTTACCTTTGCCGAAAATCACAAGAAAAATAAAAGAGAAAGAATATTAGGGTTTGGTCATTGAATTCTTGATTAATTTATGGATTTTATTCGGTTTTTGACAATTTCTACGTTTTTGTAATCGTTGCTTTGTGTTTTACTAAGCTCATGTACCATGGATAAATTCATGAGCTTTATGTTGTTATATGATGAAATATGAAAGTTTGATGTTGGGTTTATATGTTTTGTCTTTGGATTTTTTATGATTTTGAGTAAAATAGGCTAAATTGTGAAACTTGTAAATTGAGGGACTAAAATGTGAAATAAATGAAATGTGTGGACTTGTATGACTGCTATGAATATTCGTCCAAGCATGAGTATATGCAAATTTTGTGTATTTTGTGATTTTGTGAATTAGGGACTAAAGTGTCAAAATGTGAAAATATGGGGGCTAATTTGCAACATTCCCTAAATTTGTGTTTGTGGATTGATTTGAATGATTTGGTGAATAAAATAGTTAAATTTGAATTGATTTAGATCAAGAATTAAAGAAAATGGAATTAGATCAAGGAAAGTCAAAAGTTGTTGAGTAGCCGATTTTGTCTATCCGAACCCGTACGAGGTAAGTTAGTATGTTATAAGAGCATTATTTATTTATATATAATGTTTAAGAATGATTAAATTGTATATTTATGGTTACTAGATTGATTGTTACAAGTATGTCGATTTTGAAAATGGCACTTAGTGTACGAGTTACTTAGGATGGCAGTTAGTGTGCGAAACATCCAAAAATGGCTCTTAGTGAGTGAATTATCGAGGATGGCACTTGTTATGCGAGACATCCAGGATGGTACTTAGTGTACGATACATCCATGAAGGCACTAAGTGTGCAAAACTTCGAGAAGAATATTTTAGTTGAAAGGCATTGTTTATGCAACAGCAAACTTCGGGTATGTACAAGTTTATAGAAGTATGTTGGTGAAAAGTTTGTTAGAAATCCCGGAAGATGTGTATGTTATTATAAACTGTTAATGTTTATGTATACAGATGAGTTTTTATCATCTAGCTTACTAAGCTTGGAAAGCTTACTTTGTGTGTTTATTATCCGTTTTGTAGATATCAAAGGTACTATAAGCTCAGGGATCGTCAAGGATTGTCATCACACTATCGAATCATATTTTGGTACCTTTTGAAAGTGTAAATATTGAAGTATGGCATGTATAAGCTAGAAGTATATTGGTTATGTTTTAAAGTATGTATATATATATAGCCATGTGATATGGCTTGGTATGGTTGTGATTATGGTTTGATTTTGGATATATGAAATGTGATGAAATATAATCTATTTGATGTATTCATGAATGGTTAAGAGAAATGGTAAGTTTGGTGAGTTTTGGTATGAAATTTGGTTATGTGTTTTGAGATTATGAAACTATAAGTTATGTTTATTATCTAGGGAATGACATGAATGGATAAATGATATGAATATGAAATTTATTGATATGTTATGGCATGTTTGATGTATATTATGGTGTTGAAATTAGCTGAAATTGTTGTATAAATTTGTTTGGTTTGGTGCTTATAGGTTTGACCCATTTAAGGTGGCAAATTGGCTATTCAAATGGCCTATTTTTGTCCACACGGGCAGAGACACGGGTTTGTGTCTTAGCCGTGTGTGACACACGGTTATGTTGCATGGCCATGTGTCTCTTAGGGTACCCTACAATTGTAAGTCAGGCTCGAGCACGGCCAAAGTACACGGGCGTGTGGCCAGCCGTGTGACCCAAGTCAGTGTCGACCATGGCCAAGACACACGAGCGTGTCTTAGGGTCGTGTGTATAAGTTAGTATGTATGCCATGTTTTGACATAGCCTAGACACGGGCGTGTCTAATGCCATGTGAGGTACACGGCCTGTTCACACAGGTGTGTGACCTGTACTTGTTTGAAAAATGTTTAAGTTTTAGAAAAATTTTGTATGAGATTGGTTTAGTCCCGACCCTTTCCTAATGCATGTTTAAGGTCTCGATGACCTATATAAGGGACTCTATATTGATGTTTAAGTTCTGATGCTATGATAATTATGAAATGAATGTTAAATGTTTCGTTTTGTCAGGTAATGCCTTTAAACCTAGTCCGACGACGGACACGGGTTAGGGGTGTTACATTCTCTTTATCATAATGGAAGTCCAGAGCCGGTAAGTAGAGTTTTTCTTCTGGTTTTCCTTGAAGAATCATCAAGATCTTTATTATTTCCTTATGAGTTATGTCCTCGGACTTCTGGTATGGTATCACATCTTGGATTTCTCTATCTCGATTTTCTTATCATTCTTATTTCGTAAATTATCAATCATGGCTCGATGGCTATGTTTATTACTATTGTATTTCTGGACTCAATAATAGGATTGTGGTGATTCTGGTATCAGGATTTCTCTAATTTTTGTGGAAGAAATTGACATCAGCAAGGGTATAAACGGTGAGAGCACAAACTTAAATTGTATAGCAGTTTTCTTTCCTCAGGTAACTTTGATTAAAGTCGATGAGTTCAATTAGGATAGTTGTTTCCTCGAGATAATATGGTTGAAAAGATCTTTGATTAACATGTTAAGAGAATTCTGAAAGATTGTGTGTTTGAGTTGTTTTCTCCACATGAAGAAAAAAGTATTTTGATATGTTATTATTCGATAGTTGAAATCAACTCAGTTGTTTTTATTAGAGTGGACTGATTTGTTGAGATGTGATTTGAGTTATATGTATTTAAGCATTTCCTCAGCTAAGAGAATAAATTCTGTGCATTCACGAGTATGAATACGGATAAACGAAATGAAAAATCTATATTTTAGCAAGAATGGTACAGAGATATACTTATTAGATTCTGTTCTAATCGAATGATGTTATTACTAGTTAAAGCTGTTCCGATTGATAACATTATCAAAGTTGTGAAAGTTTGAATGGTCTGTTGCATGTTAACAAGTTGGAAACAGTTGAAAGTATTATTAATAGAAGCTCTAGTTCTGAGTTCTGTCTAAATTGAGAAAAGAATTGGCGGCTTTTTAGTGATGTACTATTAAATAGATTGGAATATGTTTTAATACAAAAATGTAAAATGATGGTTTGTATGTTCAGCCAATTAAAGTCACATTAAAAAGAACTGTTCGACTAGTGATTTAAAGGCGACCACTTTTATGTCTATGTTGTGAGTTCGATGATATCGTATGTTCGACGAAAAATGTCATATGCTTCCTGATCCTAATGGTTTAAAGTATCTAATGTTACAGAAAAAATCTAAAGTTTAAGACATTAACAATGGATTTAGATATTGAAAGATTTTGAGAAATTATCGATCAATCTCTGAGAAAGTAGTTGTAGTTACAGATGCCTAGATGGTAGATCTTTATTTATTTTTGTGAGTACTGGTTACTTGACTGATCTTATTTGATGATGGTCTAATTTTAGCTATATTAAATGCTAAAGCAAGGTTTTCTTTACAAAACTGAGAAGCTCAAAAATGTGATAATGAATGGTAATCTAAATGAGTTCAAAGTGAGTTTACTTCATGAATGGTAATCTAAATGAGTTCAAAGTGAGTTTACTTCTAATGTTGAATTTCAGGTCGGACATGATTCCTGTTATTATTATTATTTCGAGATAGAATTTATGTATTGGTGAATCCAGAACTTATGCAGAAGTTTTTGTACGAGGCTCAGTAGTAGCACATCTATTCATCCAAGAGTAATAAAATGTGTAGATATATGAGTAGATGTTCTGGTGATTGAGTATGTATCACGATATTTTTGCGTTTATGTTCAGATGTCTATTTGTTAGCAAGTAAGCTGAAAATCAAGTGTATTCAGGACTAATCCAGTCAGTGATGGTACAGAGGCGATAATGAGATAGAGTTACCATAAATTTCGTACCAGGATTGTCATTATCTTTGGAAAGGAAAATGTTATTTGGGTTGTGGTTTATTGTTTTGCAAAGATCCATATGATCATTTCAGCATGTGCAGAGTACTTATTTAACAGATCAACTGAGTATATGTGTTCCAGAGAGAGGAATTCAGATTTTTTGACGATATTCTGTAACACTGTGTATCAAAGTTCAAAGGTTATTGGAAAGAGATATACGAGGTTAAATTGATTTGTGATTCTGGAAAGTTAGTAAAAGTGTTTCATGAGAGTTGAAAGCAACTTCTTCTGGTAAGATTTTCAGGGATGAAAATCCCTAAAAAGGGGAAGAGTTGTAATAGCCCGATTTTGGGCCTTATCGGAATAATGGTTTCGGGACCACGAATTTGACATAGTAAAATTTATTTTTATTATTTTTTATGGTCTACAGTTTTATGGAATTATTTTGTGAAAATTTCGTTCGAAAATTTTAACGTTTGGGCACGTAATTTAGTCAAAAGGACTAAATTGTAAAAGTGCAAAACTTGAGTTCTAGAAGCTAGAGGATTCAAATTGCTATGAAATTTTAAATTGGAGGTCCTTAAATGGTAATTAGACCATTGGATAATTTTTTGGACAAAATGGACATGAAATTGGTGAAATAGGATATTTTTAAGTTAGGGGCTTTTTGGTCATTTAGTAATTAAATGATTAAATAAAAAAATAAAGCCAAATTTTTCTCATCTTCAACCCCTTGGCTGAATTTTTGAAGACCACCATGGCTAGGGTTTTTTTCAAGCTTTGCAAGCTCCATACTAAGTCCGTTCTTGCCCCGTTTTTAATGATTTTCACAGTTTTGAAATCCTTGTAACATGATCTACCTATTTCTACCATTTATTTGAGTTACAATGAAGGTATAGGGTTTGACCCATGTTAGAAATTTGTGTATTTTGATGTTTAATGGTAGATTATGCATGTTTATGGTTGGAGAAACAACTTTTGCTAAGTGATTTTCGGTGAAAATGCCTAAAAGTACTGGATTGTAAAAATTATAAAATATGTAATAAAAGTGTGTTTTAATGGAAATCGTGGGCTGTTATTGTTATGAAAATGGTTCAGCTAGGCTTAAGGTACAAATAAATTGAATGAAAATCATTTTACGAGCCTAGGGGCAAAAGTGTAAATATGACAAAGTTTAGAGGCAAAAATGTAATGTTTGCCAAAATGAGATTTTGGGCTGTATTGAGTAGCTTAGTGATTAAATAAGCTAAATGTGATATTATAGGTCAATAAAAACGAGATTCGGGCCTAGAATGGAGGGCAACAAAGTATTGGATGGTTAGGTCCTTTTCTCCATTGTTGCATTCGAGGTAAGTTTGTATGTAAATATAAGCGTTAATTTTATTATTGCATTGTTATTTGTATACTTTAATATTTTATGAATTATATGAATAACTTTATGGACAAGTTCGATAACGATGTGATAAGCGACAAAATCCCAGTTGAACCTTAGGAATGGAATAGGATACGAGTGACATGTGTAACACCCCTTACCCGTATCCAACGTCAGGACAGGGTTCGAGGCGTTAACGGACTTAAACATTCACAACAACACCTAACATATTACCAATCATACATGGCAAACAAGCATATGCACATCACTAATATCAAACATAACATAAATAGCTAGATTTATAAGTCAGAATCATTAGCTCACTAAAGACCAATATATTTGGCCAAATTATAATAACATATGTTATAAAACTAGGTCCCTATACATGCCACTCACTTGATAATTCTAGCATATGTGTTTATACTGTCAAGGTGTTGGCTTGATAGTGTGATGCTGCGTCCGACGATCTCCAACCCTGAGCTAACCTGACAACACTAAAAGAAATGGAAATGAGGGGGTAAGCTTTACGCTTAGTAAGCTTGCATGAAATAATAATAAGCAATTTACTAACATACTTTCCATAGTAAAACTAACCCAATTGTACATTTACACATGTTCTGGTTAAGTCGCTTTCTTGAGTCACAGTCACTAAATCATTTATATCTGGAGTTACGAAAATCCAAATTAAGATCCGTAAATTTTCCTAGAAACTAGACTCATATATATTTCCACCATAAAACTTTCAGAATTTTTTATCCAGCCAATAAGAACATTTTATTATTAAAAGTCTCCCCTGTTTTGCTGTTTGACAGCTTTGACCTTTCTTCTTTAAAATTTATTTTTCTCATAGTACGAGACTCAGATAATGTTTCTTTTATTTCTATTAAAATATAAATTATAACCCATAATTATTTTTCTACAATTTTTAACAATTTTTCCATGTTAGAACATGGGATCTCGAATTCATTCCGATACTGTCTCACAAAAATTAGAATATCACATAATATACAACTCTTTTGCTCCCTATGTTTCTTTTACATGAAAATAGACTCATTAATATTTAATTACATAATTTATTTAAAATTTAATTCAACTTACACAATTTTTGGTGAATTTTCAAAGTAACACAACTGCTGCTGTCTAACATTATTTTACTACTAAAATTCACTCTTACATAATTTCACTTAATCCATTTTGTCTTATCGAAGTTCACTCAAATATCGAGCATATTGCTCAAAATTTTCTTACACATATACCTGCACCTATTCATCATATAATCTTGTTCACATGTTTTTTTACTAAATCGATTTTCCCGTTGAACTCTTCTGAATAATAACTGATATTCAGTTACCTGCACATATTTTCACACTTGTAGCAAAACCTATTTGGTACGCATAGTAGCCTGCACTTAGTACTACACATGCGACCAATTATAATGTACACGTAGTAGCCTACACTTAGTACTACACACGTGACCTAACCATCTGATATACGTAGTAGCTTGCACTTAGTACTACACACGTGATCGAAGTTATCTGGTACGCATAGTAGCCTGCACTTAGTACTACACATGCGACCAATTATCTGGTACACGTAGTAGCCTGCAATTAGTACTACACACGTGGCCTCACAATAGATCATTCTTATCGTTTCTATTCCGAAGGCTCAACCGAGAAATTCCTCACTTTCCAACATGTTACAATTTATTCATAGTCCTTTTTCAATTTGCAATTTACAACAAATAATCATTCTATAGGCAGCCACATTTCATATGATAACAAAATATAATAAAATAAAAAGAATCGATAAATTATTTACGTACAAACTTACCTCGGATCCAAAAATGGCAAATTACCATTCTAGTCCATAACCTTGTATTTTCCCGATTTAAGCTCAAATCTCAATTTCCTTGATCTATAATATCACATTTTAGCCTACTAATTAGTCACAATATTCATATGGGTCTAAAAATCATATTTTTACAAATTTTCATTTTGACCCCTAAACTTTTGCATATTTGCACTTTTGCCCCAGGGTTCGGAAATTAAACTTCTTCCTAATTCTTATGTATCATGACATGCTGATCATTTTTTCCTTCTATGGAAACATCAAATTCTCACTCTAACATGTACTTATGAACATTAGGTATTTTTACCGATTATACCGTTTTACTCGTTTTCACGTAAAATTGCTTAGCAAGAGTTGTTTAAACACAATTTTAAGCTTAATATTCTACCATTAAACACCAAAATACATGCATATCAGTCATGAGTAAATTTTTAAACATAAATCCTAGCTCAAAATAATGGTAGAAATGAGCAGATCATGTTACCGGGATTTTAAAAATACATAGAACATTAAAAACGGAGCTCGGAATCACTTACTATTAAGCTTTGAAGCTTGGCCAAACCCTAACCATGGCTGCTCTTGGTACATTCTATTGTAGCAAGAATAAAGGGACACATTTGGAGTTTAAAATTTGTCTTTTAATTCATTTTACCCTTAAATGACCAAAATGCCCTTTTTACTATTCTTTCAAATTTTACCCAATCAAGGCCATTTTTGTCCACAAAGTTATACAATGGTTTAATTTTCATTTAAGTACCTCCCATTTAAAATTTCATAACAATTTGATACCTTTAACATGTAGAACTCAACTTTTGCACTTTTTACAATTTAGTCCTTTTTACTAAATTGAGTGCCCACACGTCGAAATTTTTGAACGAAATTTTCAAGAAATCATTTCATGAAATTGTAGACCATAAAAATATAACAAAAATAAAAATTTCCTCATCAAATTTATGGTCCCGAAACCACTGTTCCGACTAAGCCCAAAATCAGGATGTTACAACATGTCACTAGGGCCACATGTGATATATATGATTATGTGATCCGAGTTCTAGTCATGTATGCCCTACAAGTGGCTAGGTAGTCCGACATACGTTGCGGATACCTGATAGCTTGTGTGAGCAACCCGTGTAGTTACGTCTTGACCGTCAGCTTGTTTGAGCAGGCCTGTGATTAGCTCGAGAGCGAGAATTTATGTGATATGAAATATGAGGTAGCTTTGGCTACATATGTGGCACTTGTGTGCGAAAACTTTCCGTGTATCCGACTAGTATTCCATGTTTTCAACGGGTAATACAAAGATTATGTCAAATGTGAAAGGATATGATTATGTTACGAGATTGTACAGGTATGTAAAGAAATTCAATTGAGTATGAAATTCATGAATGGTGAGTTCGTGAGCATTGTGACAATGTTATTTTGTTAACCTTATAAATAATGGTATATGTGTATATATGTATGGTATGAATTGATGATGCTTATGAATCGGGCTTCTAGGCCAAATTGAATTGAAATGTGGTATGTTGTATTTCACTTGAAAATGATTCATTGGATATGAGCAAAAAGAAAAGATTGGCATGATTATTCACTAAAGTTGGCTATGTTAGAATGAGAAGTTAAAAGTTAGAAAATTGAAAGATGATAAGTTATATGTTTGACAATTTACATATATATAATTAATGAGCATGTTTACCATGAAATTTGAAATGATTTGTTAATTGGTGTAACATATTATAATGGGAAAGATTACGGTTGCCAGGGTAATGCCAAGACATATTGAATTATGGTCATAAATTGAAAAGGGTAATCAATGTGATTCAATAAATTATGATTACGAGACTTAAGGAAATTTATACTATCTTGTAATCATATTATTGAAATGGTAAATTTATGGCATAAGTCGCTTATTATTTACGTATGAACTTACTAAGCTATATAGCTTACCCCCTTCCTTTCCTATGTCTTATAGGGTTAATAAGCTAGCTCGGGTTGGAGATCACCGGAGATCCTATCACACTCTCAAGCTATCACTTCGGGTATTGATGAATTCAAGTATTTTGAGTCTATGTCATGTATAGGGACTTGGTCTTTTGGTTATATGTGTCATTATTAATGTGACCAAATGTGTTGGCCTATAATGGATTATTGTTCAAATTGTACATAGCCACAAATAATGGCTTATGTTGATTTCAAGTTTATTCATGTGTTAATGCCCTCTTGTGAATGTGATGTTAATATGTTTTAATGGGCTAAGTATGATATTTTAAGTATGATAAATGATGGCAAGATAATGACATATTATTTTCTTAGTTGTGAGTGTTTGGTTGCTTAAGTATGATACGTTTTGTGCCTTTGAATTGATATGAGTGCATGTGAATAAGAGTGGTAAATGGCTTGGTAAATAGCCTTGTTTTCTTGTCCACACTAGTAGACACACGAGCATGTGTCTAGGCCGTGTGTGACACATGATCCGCCCCATGGGC
Source organism: Gossypium hirsutum (assembly GCF_007990345.1). NCBI lineage: Eukaryota > Viridiplantae > Streptophyta > Magnoliopsida > Malvales > Malvaceae > Gossypium > Gossypium hirsutum. The sequence goes on along the minus strand of NC_053431.1, from coordinate 99,004,428 downwards.
GTGTGATCCCGCCATGTGACCCCTGCACCTTAATTGTTGCAAAATAAAATGCTCAGTATCGAGCATACGGGCAGAGACACGGGCGCGTCTCTCAGCCGTGTGAAGGAAACGGCCTAAGCACACGGGCATGTGACTTGGCCATGTGACTTCAATTTGTTGATGACGTAATAAACAGAGAGTTACACGGGTTAGGGACATGGGCGTGTGTGACTACACGGCCTGCCCACACGGGCGTGTCCCAAGCCACACGGGCGTGTAACCTCTATTATTATGAAAAATTTACTAAGTGTTGGGAAAGTTTCCAAAATTCTTGGTTTAGTCCTGAACCACTCCTAATGCATGTTTTAGGCCTCGTAGGCTCGTTTAAGGGATGATATGGATGCTTTTGAAAAGTTTAAAATTTGAGTCGAAATTCATGTCTTGGTTTCGAATGTTTGTTTGAGTTTAACTCGGGTAATGCCTCGTACCCTTCTGGTGTCGAATATGGGTAAGGGGTGTTACAATATCTATCAACAAGCATTCATAATCTATCAAGAAACTTCACAACACATGCTTATTCATCAATGGAAACATCTAAAATCTTTAACAGTTTTGCAAAATAGTCCTTGGGCTCGCTAGACCTAGTTGTAACAATCTCAAAAACGTAGAAATCATTAAAAACGGAACAAAAACCATACCTAATTGAGCATAAATGTCTTGGCTGAACCCTAGCCTTCTTTCTCCTTATGAAAATCAGTTCTTAATGTTTTAGGAAGAAGATGAATGAAATTAATGGCATTTGTTTTAATTAATTCACTTTTAATAACCAATTTACACAATTAACCTCCGATAGCTTTAATATTCACATTTTGGGCTAATTGAGACTTAAGAACCTTTACTTTAATATTCTATAGCTATTAGAAACTTTTAGCTAGTAGAACATCACATTTACACATTACACGATTTAGTCCTTGTTATCAAATTAACTAATCAAACGATAAAATTTCTAAACGAAACTTTCACACTATCATATATTCATATTGTAGATATTAAAATAATAACAAAATAAATATTTTGACCTCAGATTCATGGTCTCGAAACCACTATTTTGATTTGACTAAAAATGGGTTATTACACACCATCACACTATTCATTCATTATATTGGTATTTTTTGATTACTTTGGTTATGGTTTTAAGTGGAATGTGTAAGGTTGAATGCTTATTTGGTATTTTGTGCATGGTTCTTTTGAATTTTGGGAAGGAAATGAATGAGCTTATGATGTTAAATTTATTTAGGATTAGTGTTTGAAATGGGGTGCCTATGAATGGTACTTTGGTTAGAAGCTTTAAGTTGATTGATTTAAAATTTTTAAAAGTGTTTTGATCATAAGAATGTATGTGTTATTGGTGTACTTTATTGGGAAAGATTTGGTAGTGAATTGATTTGAGTTAGGGTTTAAATGGTGAGTACACGACCTAAGACATGAGCTGTCACATGACTGTGTGAGGCACACGACCATGTGTCATCTAAGGTTTTCTTAGGGTTTAAGTTAGTAAGTTACATAGCCTAGCACACGACCTGACACACGGGCATGTGTGGCAACTCAGAGAGTTACACGGCCTGCCAAACAGTCGTGTGACATGGCTGTGTGACCCTACTCAGTGAGACACACGGGTGCAAATAAGGGCTAATACATGGCCGTCTGTCCCTTGTTTGTATGTTACATGGCCTAGGGCTCTGTCGTACAGCCTGACCACACGGGCGTGTGACCCCTATTTTCCAACTTTTGTAACTTTTTCTTCGACTTTCTGTTTTGTTTTAAATTAGTCCCAAATTGCTTCTAAGCTATTTTTAAGGCCTTGAAGGCTTGATTTAGGGACAGAAAGTATATGAAAGAATGGTTTATAAAATGTTTAGTTATTTCAATGTTATGATGTTTTATGATATATGGTTGATCGGTAATACTCTGTAACCCTAATTCAATGACAATGACGGATTAGGGGTGTTACATTTAATCTTTACCAACTTAAAGTATCTAAGTAAGTTGGTATCACAAGTTAACTGAACATCAACTCAACTCAAAATTGATTAAAAACTTTATTATTAAAAAGTAACAAATATTATTATGAGAGTTTTGTCTTTTTTATATGAAATTTATAAATTAACAATTGAAACTTAGAATAAATCCACAAATAATAGGTCTTGAAACTAAAACACCAAGACTCCTAAAGCATCTTTCATTAAAAAAGAAATCCTAAAGGCTCAATTTTACCATTCTCACCAATATTTCAATTGTTTTCTACATAAATTTTTTATAACTATATTTTTATATATGTTTTTTACCCACATTATGGATATATCATTGTAACACCCCATACTCGGCCAGATCATCAGGATTGAGCTACGAGATACTAAAACTATCGATTTAGTAAATGCTTATAATAACTGGATTGTAAATCAATCTTTGGAAATACCGTGGAACCTTGTAGCTGATCGAACAAATCATCAATTCTCGCCAAAAGATATTTATTCTTAATTGTAACCTTGTTAAGCTGTCAATAATCGATACATAATCTCATTGATCCATCTTTCTTCTTTACAAATCAAATTGGTGCACCCCAAGGCGAGAAACTCGATCGTACAAAACCTCTATCTGTTAACTCTTGCAACTGATCTTTCAACTCTTTCAACTCTTTCAGAGCCATTCTGTACAGAGCTATCGATATCTTAACAACCCGATTTTAGCTAAATTGGAATAGTGATTTTAGAACCACAAATTCGAGGTCGTAAAATTATTTTAATATTATTTTTGGTGTTTAAAGCATGTGATTATATATGTGTGAAAGTTTCATGAAATAATTTTATTATTTATGTGGTTAATTTCGGAAAAAGACTAAATCACGTAAAATGCGAAAGTTGCATTTTAATTGTTAAAGTGCTTAAATTGTTATGATCCATTAAATGTGTGGTCCTTCTGATGAAATTAGACCATTTGATTTATGGATGGACAAATATGCCTTTGGTTAGTGGAAATTTAATATTAAACATTAAGGGTATTTTAGTAAATGTGAAATTAAGGTTAATTAAAACTAATAAACAAAATTTGTTTCATCATTTTGTGTTCTTCCACCTCCGAATGTTAGAGAAAGAATAAGGTTTTGATGCTTTCATCCATTTGGCACTTGCATAGCTTGATTGTCGTATGTTTTGGGCTCGTTTTTTTTATGATTTTTACGTTTTTGTGATCATTGCTTTGAGTACTAGCTAGCTCGTACCCTAATTTTTGAATTTGTCTATGAATTTGTGAGTTTCCATTGATGAATGCTTGAGCTTTTGAATGTTTTATGATGAATAATGAAAGCTTGGTGCTTTATATACATGTTTTGTAAAGTGATTTTTGACAAAAATGTCATTAGGGATTAAATTGAGAAAAGTGTAAATTGAGGGGTTAAATTGTGAAATAAATGTGAAATATGGGTTGCTAGGGACCTATAGAGAATTCGGTCAAGAATGGGTCTTGGTGAATTTTGAGTAATTTGTGTTTTATGAAATAATGACTAAATTGATTAAATGTGAAACTTTAGGGGTTAAAGTGAAAAATGCCCAAATATGTGTTATGGATTAAATAAATTAATTTTGAATGTATATAGATCAAGAACAAAAGAAATTAGACTTAGATCGGGGCAAGAACAACGAAATCGACTAATCGACTAGTTTCATCGTTTTTACGTCCGAGGTAAGTTCGTACTTGATAAACATTGTTACAATTATGTTTTTAATGCTTTAATAATGCATAAATTGTATATATGCAACAACGACTGTGTACGACGACAAATCTACTATATTTGGCACTTAGTGTGCATTTCGAGATAGCTTCGGCTATATACAACACTTAGTGTGCAAATTGGAATACCTTCGGCTTTATGTGGCACTAAGTGTACAATATCGAGATAGCTTCGATTTAATGTGATGGCATTAAGTGTGCGAGTTTTTAGAGCATTGAAAGATTTTCGAATAATTTAATGTATTGAAAAATAAGGTGAGAATGAAGTAAATAAATACGAGAAAGTACATGTACGTACGATACCTATGTGGTAGTTCATACTATGTGTATGAAGCTTGATGAATTTGTATATACATGAGAAATGTTTAAGAATTAGAATTGAATGATAATATGAGAATTACTAAGTGTCTATTAATTGATAATTTGTATATTATGAACTATTGAGTATATTTGGTACGAACTTACTAAGCTATGAAGCTTACAGTGTGTTATTTGTCTTTATTTTATAGAGTATCAAAGCTAGCTCGGACATCGGGGATCAACGGGAATCATCTTCACACTATCGACTACTTGTTGGTGTTTTAGGATACTTGTAAATATGGTATATGACATGTGTAGGCTAGTGAGTGAATGATATGTTTTGAATTATGATTTAAGCCATGAGATTTGGCTTACTTTTAGCTCAAAAATGTTGGTATGTATTTGGTCATTAGATTTAAGTTGGTATATTGGCTTGTTTTGGGTTTGTCAGCCGTAGTTGTTGATATAGTTTAATGATTAGTTTTGTGATACCAAATAGGTGATAAAATGATAAGAAAATGCATAAGTGAAATAAGTGAAAGTGTTGGTATTAACATATTGTTTAGATATGTTTTGGTTGTGGAATTGGTTAGTTGAATTGGTTGTGAATAGATGGCATGTTATGTGTACAGAATTGCATGTTTTTGGATGCTTATATATGTATTTTGATATTGAAATGCATAAATGTATGTGAAAGATATGTATTGATCAGTAATGCTTTGTAACCTTATTCTGGCGATGGATATGGGTTAAGGGTGTTACAATATCGATGATGTTCTCAGTACTAACTCAATAGCAAATTGAACCTCTCTGATCGGTGGCAACCCAGGTAACTCTTCTAGAAACACATTTGGAAATTCACAAATCACTGGCACTGGTTCAATCTTCAATTTAGACATTTTTGTATCTAGTACATAAGCAAGATAAGCATCGCAACCTTTCCTAACATATTTCTGAGCTAGTATAGTCAATATCACAATAGGCGACTTACTCACATCATCGTATTCAATACGAAGAATTTCACTATTCTGACATTTCAACTCAATAGTCATTCGTTTATAGTTTACAATAGCATCATGCAGAGCCAACCAATTCATACCCAAGATTACATCGAATTCATCAAAGGGTAAAAGCATCAAATCGACCTGAAAACAGTAACCTCGAGTCATGAAAGGACAATTCTTGTAAACTTTATCAACTAGGACATACTGACCTAAGGGGTTCGATACTTTAATCACGAATTCAATGGACTCAATAGGTAAATTCTTACTAGACATTAAATTCGTATAGACATATGAATGGGTCGATCTAGGATCAATCAAAGTAGTTACATCAGTGTCATAAAGAGAAAAAGTACCGGTGATAACATCTAGTGCCAATGCATCCTCGTGTGCATGAATTGCATAAGCTCTAGCTAGTGCTTGAGCCTCGAATCTCACAGCAGAATCCTTTGTTGCACTTTGCTACTATTCACCTTTCCAGTATTTCGAGGTGGTCTCCCTTTGGCAACCATATTACTCTGCCTTGTAGTTAGAAGTTTGTCCTTCTAGGATAACTCAGGACAATCACGAATAAAATGCTATTGCGAGCCATATCTGAAACAGACATTATTATACATCCAACAATCTCCAAAATGTCATCTTCCATATTGTTGACACTCTTGTTTGTTGGATTTGACACTACCAATGCTCGATACTGAAGTGTCTTAAGCTTTTGTGTAACACCCCTTCCCCGTATTCAATGCCAGAATAGGGTTATGGAGCATTAACAAACTTATAAAACAATTAAACATTCATTTAGCATGCATTTTCACAATTCATGCATTCATCATTCAATCTCAATCAATTTGTCCCTAATATGAACCTTCGAGGCTCTAAACATATATTGGGAGTTATTCAAGACTAGACCAATAACTTAGGAAACTTTTATGAAACCTTGAAAATCTTTCTCAAAGCAAGGGACACATGCCCGTGTGGCTCGGCCGTGTCTCTCACAAGGCCACAAGACACGCCCGTGTCACAAGCCATGTGGACATTCGAAATGGGAGCACATGGCAATGTCCCAACCCGTATCCAACCCCGTGTAACTCTCTGAATTGGGTCGCAGGCCAACACACATGCCCATTTGGCTAGCCTGTGTGCCCTAAAAATGGCCATAAACGTCCATATGCTAGGCCGTGCCAAACCTGTAGGGTATACTGACTTATGCCACATGGCCAAGTCACACACCCGTTTGTGAGGCCTTGAGGAACATACTAAATTGGTTACAAATTCAACACCAGGGGACACACGACCGTGTAACATAACCGTATGTCACACAGAGCTGAGACACACACCCATGTCTTTGCTCGTGTGGACAAAAATAAGCTATTTACCAAGCCAATATGCCACCCAAACTTAGGCACACCTACACAACTCATATGGCATAAAATTTACACAATCTTATTTTCATGCTCTAGACATTAAAATAATAATAAAATAATTATTTTGACCTCTTATTTATGGTTCTAAAACCACTGTTCTGATTTGACCAAAAATGGGCTATTACATTTTGGACTCGTGTGTTGCTTCCCACGATCTCTGTTGAAATACCCCATTAAAGTAGTCAAATTATTATAAGAATCCATTGTTTTCTTTTACAATGTATGATATGATTTACCCATTGACCTCTTTCTTAAATCTCTAGCCTCAGAATCGACTTTTCTCTTTTCTTTCCTAAGCTCCTTAGCTTTGTGTGCTCTATCAACCAACAAAAAAAATTCTTTTTGTTTAAGAATCCTAACTAAAAGCTTAATGTCTTCATTCAACCCGTCTTCGAACCATTTACGCATAACTGCTTCGATTCAAATTCACTCTCGAGTATATTTGCTCTGTAACATCTCGAATTAGGGCCTAGTCAGAACAATGGTTTTGAGACCAAAAATTCAAAATATAAATAATTATTTTATGATTATTTGATGGCCCATGATATGATTTCATGTTTGTATGAAATTTTCATAAAGAAATTTTAGGCCTAAAGTGTCCAATTTGAGGTTAGGGACTAAATTGAATAAATTTTAAAACTTGTGTTCTAAAAGATTCATGCATGAAATTGCATTGGATTATTGATTAGAGGTTCTTAAATGGAAATTTGACCAAGTTCTAAAATTTTGGACAAAAATGGGCTTGGATAGGTGGAATTTCAAAGAAAGGCATTAAGGGTATTTTAGTAAATGGGTAATTAAATGAATTAAAAGATAAATAAAAAGACAAAATTGCTCATCTTTCTTCCCAATGGCCGTGTGAACCAAGGCAACACCATGGCTAGGGTTTTCAAGCTTCCAAGCTCAGTAATAAGTGCATCTAAGCCCTATTTTTATTTTTTTATTTTTATTTTTGCATTTTTTAAGTCCTCGTAGCATGATCTACTCATTTCTACCCATATTTTGAAGTAAGGTTCACGTTTACAATTTGACCCATGCATGACATGCTTGTGTTTTGATGTTTAATGGAAGAATATGAAAGTTTGATGTGTGTTTAACATCTTTTACTAAGTGATTTTGCATGAAAACACCTAAAAGGTCAAAATTGTAAAAGATGTAAAAGTGGATAGTAAATATGTGAAATAAAGAAAAATTTGGGCTGTTATGAGAAGGAATATGAATTGAATAGGCTTCGGTAATCAAGAAAATGCATGAATTTCATTTTACGAGCCTAAAGACTAAAGTGCAAATATGAGAAAGTTTAGGGGAAAAATGTAAATTTTCCAAAGTATGATTTATGGAATGATTTAAATAATGTGATTGTTAAATAAGTTATATTTGATATGTTAGGTCAAGAAAACTGAAATTTGGGCTTAGATCGGGAAGGAACGAGGTTGTGGACTAAATCAAAATAAATAGCCATTTTTGCATTGGATGTAAGTTTGTGTAACGCCCCAAAATCCTAAGTAATTATTTCTTTATGTTTGTGACACACAAATCCATGTTTACTTCAGTGGTTAAGTGTCCTGGGAAGTGTTTGAGAAGTCTTGGGTTCGAGCCCTAGCTTGTACAAAAGTTTTGTTTTTAAAGGAATAAACCCTGTCTCTAGTCAGTAGGCCATTTAAATTAATGTGTGTTTAACATGACAGAATGGGTCAACTGGTCTAAGGGATAGGTGGCGTGTTGTTGGTGCCTGAGGTTTGGGGTTCGAGTCTTGGCGATGCAGGGGAGGGTTTTATTTTGCTCGATGCCATGTAAGTGGTTGTATGTCAGTGGAACTCTGATGCTAGTGGGTGGTTGGAGTGTTTGAAGAGTGTGGGGATTGTATAGCCGAATGTTAGGAGGAAAGATTAGAGGATTTGAATAGTGGAGTGGTTGGAGTATTTTGAGGAGTCAAGAAAGGGAAATCTTTAGGAGTTGGCTGAATTAGGGAGTCTCATTTTGCCAAAATCAGTCAAATAGCTCATCTTCTCTCCCTTCTGTTGAATTTCTGCTTTTGGCTTTGTTGTCTCTCTATTTCTCGTGTTTCTCTCTTTTTGGGACCGATTATGGCTTGAGGTCCTTCGGGTTTTGCTCGTTTTGGTCTTTTTTGAGTTCGCTTTGCCTTAGAGTTCTTTGTTGACCGATTGATTTCTTTTCTCCCTCTTTCAATCGGTTCTGAGCAGTTACCATCTTCTTTTGTGCATTGGTTGAATACCCCTTTTCTCTTATCTCTCTCTACTCTTTTGGCTTTCATCAAGTTCCCTTCTTACATTGCTAGAGTCGAATACCTTCTTCTCTTGTTGCCGAATCTCTTTCTCCCTTTACTTTTTTTTCCAAATCTATTCTTGCTCTTGTGCTCAACTCATATTTCTCGTGGGTTCAGTAAGTCTTTTTGGTAAGGGGAAGAAGTATGCCCCAATTGATTTGGGGAAGATTTCATTTAATTAAGTTATGTTAAGGTGCTAATCCTTTGTTGTATCAAATGTTATTTTTGACAGCATCAAATCGTGTTGAACTGGATTTACCTGAAGGGTGGTAGGCTACATCGGTTGAAGTAGTAGAAGTAAGTAACATTAAAATGTTGTCGTTTGGGAATTGCTTTTAGTACTGTTGGTTCTAAGCATAACTAACATTGGACACAGAATTTTCATTTGTTTTAGGTGTGGTTCATCTCAAGAGGGGGTTGTGTACCTAGAATCCTAACAAGTGTGTACAAATGCAACGTTGGTTGTGGTAATTGGCAAACACTGGAATAAGCGGCAACGACACTACACGGGTGTGCGCTCGCTCATGTGGTAGTCCGTATGCCTAAGCACGGGCGTATGAATCATTGAGGCTGAACTGGGTAGTGTGGGCCCCACATGGGTAAATCACACGGATGTGTGGAGAATATTGGGTCAGACTGTGTGGTTCACACGGCCAAGGCCATTTTTAGGTTATGTAGGCCACACGGGCGTGTGTGCCCATATAAGGTCGCAATATGGGCCGTGGGCCCATTTTTTCTGTTTGACTGTTAAGGTTACACGGGTCGCCTGAGATGACTATGGACCTATTGTTGGGTCGGTAAGTGTACCTAGACCCTCTTAGTGTTAAAATGGCTATATTGCCCCTATGTGATAAAATGACTATTATGCCCTTAAGAGATGTATGATTATATTTGAGCATGACACTTTACATATATTGAGTACACGTATGATTTTATGACACGACATGACATGTTGCATAGGGATGGGTTTAATTATGATTGGAGGAAGTGTACTATACTGGTAGCTCTACTGTAAATACTATTTAGTGCTACAACCGGTACTACTTGGAGTGTAGGGATGGGTGGGTTGATTTTATCCCGACATGGAGTGTAGGGTTAGACGGAGATTGAGTGTAGAGGCTGGTTGGATAGGATCTTTGATTGTATATCTGTACTGTACGGTCACTGAAATGGGCTCAGGCCCACACTGATATTGATATTATTATAGGCTAAGGCCCAACTGAAATTGAACCATTATTGAATTGTGCTTAGGCCCAGACTGTATATGCTCACTGATTGGTTACTTGATATGGGATTACATACTGAGTCTTCATAACTCAGCCATCTGTTTATTTGTATAGGTAATCCCTAAACTCAAACGGATCGGTGCTACGAGGGACTCAAAGGTGGCCACACAACCGCACGAACTATCTCTTTGGATTTTAAATTATAAGTAATTTTATTTTGGGTATTTTTAATGTAATAAGGCCTTTTAAAATTTTTAAGCTTTAATTTGGGGTTTTATTTATTTGGATTTATATCTGTTAGTAGTAGAAAGCTAGTTTTCAAAAAAGATAAATGTTTTTCAAAACAACACATTTACGTAATATGTTTTAAAAGCTTTTGCAAGAAATAATGTTTTAAAATTAATAAAAATTTAATATGATTAACTTTTGCCAAACAACTTAAGTTTTGAATAGGAACGAGACATCCTAAAATCTTCGTTAAGTTCACAAAGGGGTTAAATATATAGAATGGGTTTTCAACGATAATATACTTTGTGAAAAACACTTCAATGTGACATCACTAGATTCAACTATAACGTTCGGGCCGGGTTTGGGGTGTTACATTTAGTGGTATCAGAGCCAAGTTACAAAAATCAGCTGTCGATTTTGGTTTCTTCTAAAACTTGAATGTTCAAAAAGAACTGTTGCAAATGATTTAAAGTATTTTGAAATGTGTGGCACACCGAGTCTTCGATGTTGATTCTGTAAGTCTTCTGAAACTGTTGCTTGTTTTGGATTGAAATGCTGATAATACTATAGGTAATACACAGTATTGAAAAACTCAATTTAGGGTAAACTAAAACTGCAGTAAGACTGCGATCCGTAAAAATGAACTCTGAATTACTTATACTGTGTTCATAAAATATTCTTAATAAATACTAAACTGTAAAACTGATGCATAAAATTGTTAACACAGATAAAGCGTAATTCGATGATGAGCAGCAGAGGTACTCATGGAAGGGGTATAAGAGGTCACGGCGGAGGCTGTAGAGGTGCTCGAGCTGGGTTTTCATCCGGCCACATGCCTAATGTTGAAGCTAGGGAGGCACTGGCTTTACCTAGGACTGAGACTGGGTCTGACGATTGTGCAGCTGGGGACGACGTACTATCCCAAGCTATGTTGTAGATTTTGGAGAGGGTCGCTGGGCCTAATATTGGTACTGTAGGCCGTGGGTCAGTTATGGAACGACTCCGGTCTAATAGAGATGAGATTTTCAGAGACATTGCTAGAGTTGCCCCTAATGTGATGAATATTGTATTGTGGCCATGGAAAGGATCATGGATGATCTCGACTGTACCCCCGAGAAAAACTAAAGGGTGTAGTGTCATTGCTGAGAGATGAGGCCTGCCATGGTAGCTTATAGTTAAAGAGGGCACTCAGCACGACTGATTAACATGGGAATTCTTCAAGACTACTTTCCAAGGGAAGGATGTGGGTGCTAGTTATGTAGATGCCCGGAGGGAGTTTCTTAATCTGACACTGGGGGATAAATTAGTGGCTGAATAGGAGGCTAAATTTCTGCGATTAAGTCGCTATGTGCGAGGTATGGTGGCGACTGAGTATGAGCGGTGTGCTTGTTTTGAGGACGTCCTCAGGGATAGTTTAAAGGTTTTGATAGCTCCACAGAGGGAGTGAGATTTTGCTGCTTTAGTGGTTAAGGCGAAGATTGCTGAGGATATGAAGCACACTGAGCGCCAAAACTGTGAGAAGGAGAGAGGTAGTAACAAGAGGGATTTAGAGCCCTCAAGTTAATTTCTGAGGCCTAAGAAAAAGGCCAGAGTTGACGGGTTGGTCAGAGTTGGGCCCCCTGTTGTTGCTACTGGTCCGCAGCCCTATACTGGTTGTGGAAGACGCCATCAGGGCGAGTGCTGGAAAAGGATTGGGGCATGTCTGAGGTGCGGATCATTGGAGCACCGTATCATAGATTGTCCACGAAGGCTCAATCATGTGCAAGCTACAGGTTTGGGTACGGTACAGTCGCCGAGGGGTGTTTAGTAGGCACCGAGAGGCCGTGGTCAGGTCAGAGGTGAAAATGGCATGGGCCATGGTCAGAAGGTACCGAGCAGAAGTGTTGGTCATACTGAGGCAAGGCAGCCAGCTCTGGATTATGCTGCACGTCGCCGAGAGGATGGTGATGCTCCAGATGTTATCCAGCTTAAGGTTCAGATTCAAGAATTATTGGATCGTGGATCCATCTGACCTCTTGTGTCTCCATGGAGACCACCGGTTTTGTTTGTGAAAAAGAAGGATGGATCCATGTGCATGTGCATCGATTATCGGTAATTGAATAAATTGACCGTTAGGAATAAGTACCCCCTACCGAGGATTGATGATCTATTTGACTAGTTTTGAGGAGCTTTAGTTTTCTCTAAGATTGATCTCCGATCTAGATACCATCAACTGAGGGTCAAAGAGACTGATGTTTACAAGACAGCATTCAGGACTCGCTATGGTCATTATGAGTTCCTAATGATGTTGTTTGGACTGACGAATACACCAGTGGCTTTTATGGATTTGATGAACCGAGTGTTCCAACCCTGTCTGGATCAGTTCGTAGTGGTTTTTAATGTTGAAATTCTAGTGTATTCGAGAACTAAAGATGAACATGATGCACATCTCTGAGTTGTTCTGTAGATTCTGAGGGAGAAACAACTGTATGCCAAGTTCAGTAAGTGTGAGTTCTAGTTACAAGAGGTAACATTTTTGGGTCATGTGGTATCTACTGAGGGAATTAAGGTTGATCCTTGAAAGATTAAGACTATTTTGGATTGGAAGTTGCCGAAGACTATATCTAAAATCTGTAGTTTTCTGGGACTAGCATGGTATTACGACGATTTGTTGAAGGGTTTTCCTTGATTGCTGCACCTCTAACTAAGTTGTTACTTAAGGGAGTGTCGTTTAACTGGACTGATGCTTAGCAAGATAGCTTTGAGAAGCTCAAGAAAGTTCTGACTAAGGCCCCTGTCTTTATACAGCCAGAGTTTGGGAAAGAGTTCACTGTTTACAGCGATGCGTCACATGTTGGTTTGGGGTGTGTGTTAATGCAAGATGGTAAGGTGGTTGCATATGCATCCCGTCAACTTAAGGCTCATGAGGTGAACTATCCAACGCATGACTTGGAGTTGGCCGCAGTGGTATTCGCCTTGAAAATTTAGAGGCACTATCTTACAATGAGAAGTGTATCATTTACATGGATCACAAGAGCCTTAAGTACCTCCTCACTCAGAAAGATTTGAATCTTAGGCAGCATAGATGGGTTGAGCTACTTAAAGATTATGACTGTACAATCAAATACCATCCTAGGAAGGCCAATGTGGTGGCTGATGCACTAAGCCGTAGGGCTGTGACTAATCTGAGGGTGATGTTTACTCGCCTCAGTTTATTTGATGATGGTAGCTTATTGGCCAAGCTCTAAGTTAAACTGATGTGGATTGAGCAGATTAAAGGTAAATAGTTGGGGGATGAGTCACTGGGTCCTCGATTCCGAGAGATTGAGAGTGGTAACAAATTCGATTTTGAATTGAATAGTGAAGGGGTACTCTATTTCCTTGGGAGAGTCTATGTACCAAAGGATACTAATTTGAGGCAGTCTATACTGCGAGAAGCACATAGTAGCCCTTATGATATGCATCCTGATGGAAATAAGATGTACCAAGACCTTCGTGAGTTGTATTGGTGGCCAGGTCTTAAGCGTGAAGTTACTGATTTTGTAGGTAAATGTCTTACTTGCCAACAGGTTAAGGCTGAACATTAGTTACCTTTAGGGTTGCTTCAGCCAGTTAATACTCTGCTTTGGAAGTGGGAGAGAGTGACTATAGACTTCGTTAGTGGGCTACCCCTAATACCTGCTAAGAAGGATTCAGTATGGGTCATCGTGGATCAGTTGACCAAATCTGCCAATTTCATACTAGTTCGTAGTGATTAGTCTTTGCAGAAGTTGGCTAAACTGTATGTGTCTGAGATTGTAAGACTGTATGAGATACCAGTTTCTATGATATCTGATAGAGATCTTTGCTTCACGTCTCAGTTTTGGAAGAAGTTACACGAGGCTTTGGGTTGGACTTCAATACTGCGTTCCATCCTCAGACAGATGGTCAGTCAGAGAGGGTGATTCAGATACTGGAGGACATGTTAAGGAGTTGTGTGATGGATTTTCGAGGCAGTTGGGAGGACTACTTGCCGTTAGAAAAGTTTGCGTATAACAATAGTTATCAGTCTAGCACACAGATGGCACCTTACGAGGCATTATATGGTCGGAGGTGTTGTACTCCTTCGTGGGCGAGCGGTGTGTTCTGGGCCCTGAGTTAGTTTCTAATACCGAGGATAAAGTTAGACTAATTTGGGATTGATTGAAGGTGGCATCAGACAGACATAAGTCATATGCAGATCTAAAGTGTAAGGAGATTGAGTATTCTATGGGGGACTTCGTTTTCCTCAAGGTCTCACCATGAAGAAGGTACTAAGATTTGGACAGAAAGGCAAGTTAAGCCCTAGGTTCATTGGGCCTTATCGCATACTGAAACGTGTGGTACCAGTTAAAGTTACCTTTGAAGTTGGACCGGATTCATGATGTATTCCACGTCTCTATGTTGAGGCGCTATCACTCTGATCCTACACATGTTATCTCGGTTGAGAAGATTGAAGTTAGGCCATACTTGACTTTCGAAGAGGAACCAGTTTAGGTATTGAAGCGTGATGTAAAGGTTTTGAGGAAGAAGTCTATTCCACTGGTTATGGTACTTTGGCGTCATCACAGTTCTAAGGAGGCCACGTGGGAACCTGAGAAGGCGATGCAACAACAATATCCTCATCTGTTCTGATTATGTAAATTTCGAGGCTAAAATTTTCTTTTAGGGGGTAGAGTTGTAATGCCCCAAAATCCTAAGTAATTATTTTTATATGTTTATGACACGCAAATCCATGTTTATTTTTGTGGTTAAGTGTCTTGGGAAGTGTTTGAGAAGTCTTGGGTTCAAGCCCTAGCTTGTGTAAAAGTTTTATTTTTAAAGGAATAAACCCTGTCTCTAGTCAGTAGGCCTTTGAAATTAACTTTTGTTTTTCATGATAGAATGGGCTTGTTGGTCTAAGGGATAGATGGCGTGTTGTTGGTGCGTGAGGTCTGGGGTTCGAGTCTTGGTGATGCAGGGGAGTGTTTTATTTTGCTGGATACCGTGTAACTGGTTATATGTCACTGGAACTCTGATGCTAGTGGGCTGTTGGAGTGTTTGAAGGGTGTAGGGATTGTGTAGCCAAATTTTAGGAGGAAATATTAGGGGATTTGAATAGTGAAGTGGTTGGAGTGTTTTGAGGAGTCAATAAAGGGAAGTGTTTAGGAATTGGATAAATAGGGAGTCTCATTTTGCCAAAATCGGTCAAATAGCTCATCTTCTCTGCTTTGTGCCAAATTTCTGCTTTTTGTTTTGCTACCTCTCTGTTTTTCGTGTTTCTCTCTTTTCGGGACCGATTGCTGCTTGGGGTCCTTCGGGTTTTACTCGTTTTGGTCTTTTCTGTGCTTGCTCTGCCCTAGAGTTCTTTGTTGACCGATTGCTTTCTTCTCTCCCTCTCTCAATTGATTTTGAGCAGTTACCATCTTCTTTTGTGCATTGGTCGAATACCCCTTTTCTCTTATCTCTCTCTCTACTCTTTCGGCTTTCATCAAGTTCCCCTCTTACATTGCTAGAGCCGAATACCTTCTTCTCTTGTTGTCGAATCTCTTTCTCCCTTTACTTCTTTTTTTCGAATCTGTTCTTGCTCTTGTGCTCAAATCCTATTTCTCATGGGTTCGGTAAGTCTTTTTGGTAAGGAGAAGAAGTATGCCCCAATTGATTTGGGGAAGATTTCATTTGATTAAGTTATGTTAAGGTGCTAATCCTTTGTTGTATCAAATGTTATTTTTGATAGCATCAAATCGTGTTGAACTAGGTTTACCTGAAGGGTGGTAGGCTACATTAGTTGAAGCAGTGGAAGTAAGTAACATTAAAATGCTGTTGTTTTGGGATGGTTTTTGGTACTATTGGTTCTAAGCATGGCTAACATTGGAGATGGAATTGTCATTTGTTTTAGGTGCGGTTTATCTTAAGAAGGGGTTGCGTACATAGAATCCTAACAGGTATGTAGAAATGCAACGTTGGTTGTGGTAATCAGGAAATGCCAGAATAAGCGGCAACGACGTTACACAGGCATGTGCTCACTCGTGTGGTAGTTCATATGGCTAAGTATGGGCGTATGATCGTTGAGGTCGGCCATGAGCGATTTCATAAGCTAAGGCCGAACTAGACCATGTGGGCCCCACGGGCGTGTGGGCCCTACATAGGAAAATTACACGGATGTGTGGAGAATATTGGGTCAGGCCGTGTGAAGGCCATTTCTGGGCTATGTGGGCCACATGGGCGTGTGGGCCTACATGGGCTCGTAATATGGGTCGTGGGCCTATTTTTACTGTTTGACTGTTAAGGTTACACGGGGCACTCGAGACTACTGTAGACCTACTGTTGGGTCGGTAAGTGTACCTGACCCTTTTAGCAATAAAATGACTATATTGCCCCTGTGTGATAAATTGACTATTATGCCCTTAGGAGATGTATGATTATATTTGAGCATGCCACTTTATATATATTGAGTACACGTATGATTTTATGACACGACATGGCATGTTGCATGGGGATGAGTTTAATTATGATTGGAGGAAGTGTATTATACTAGCAGCTCTGCTACAAATGCTGTTTAGTGCAGCAACCGGTACTACTATTGGGAGTGTAAGGATGGGTGGGTTAATTTTATCCCTTCGTAGAGTGTAGTGTTGGACGGAGATAGAGTGTAAAGGCTGGTTGGGAAGGATATTTGATTGCATATATGTACTATATTGTCATTGAGATGGGCTCAGGCCCACACTAATACTGATATTATTATGGGCTAAGGCCCAACTGAAACTGAACCGTTACTAAATTCGGCTTAGGCCTAGACTGTATGTGCTCACTGATTGGTTACTTGATATGGGATTACACACTGAGTTTTCATAACTCACCCATTTCTTTATCTGTGCAGGCAATCCCCAGGCTTAGAAGGGTCGATGCTGCAAAGGACTCAAAGGTGGCCGCACAACTGCACGGACTTTCTCTTTGGATTTTAAATTATAAGTAATTTTATTTTTGGTATTTTTAATGTAATAAGGCCTTTTAAAATTTTTAAGCTTTAATTTGAGGTTTTATTTATTTGAATTTATATTTGTTTGTAGTAAGAAGCGGGTTTTCAAAAAAGATAAATGTTTTTCAAAACACCACATTTACGCAACATGTTTTAAACGCTTCCGCAAGAAATAATGTTTTAAAATTAATAACAATTTAATATGATCAACTTTTTCCAAACAACTTAAGTTTTGAATAGGAATGAGACATCGTAAAATCTTCGTTAAGATCACAAAGAGGTTAAATATATAGAATGGGTTTTCAACGATAATATACTTTGTGAAAAGCACTTCAATGTGACATCACTAGATTTAGTCATAATGTCCGGACTGAGTTTGGAGTTTACATTTAGTGGTATCAGAGCCAGGTCGCAAAACTCGATTGTGAATTTTGGTTTCTTCTAAAATCTGAAATGTTCAAAAAGAACTGTTTCAAATGATTTGAACTATTTTGAAATGTGTGGTACACCGAGTCTCCAATGCTGATTCTGTAAGTCTTCTGAAACTATTGCTTGTTTTGAATTGAAATGCTGAGACTACTATAGGTAGTAGACTGTACTAAAAAACTCTATTTAGGGTAAACTAAAACTGTAGTAAGATTGTGATCCGCGAAAACAAACTCTGAATTATTGATACTGTGTTCATAAAATATTCGTAATAAATACTAGAACTGTAAAACTAATGAATAAAATTGTTAAACGGATAAAGCATAATTCGATAATGAGCACTAGAGGTACTTGTGGAAGGGGTACAAGAGGCCGTGGAGGTGCTCGGGCTGGGTCTTTATCATCGGGCCACATGCCTAATGTTGAAGCTAGGAAGGAGTGAACGTCTTTTAGCAATGATTATGGGATAGAAGAGTTTACGTGAAAACCAAACCTCTTTTCCGGTAAGATTTGGGAGAGTTGTAACATCCCGAATTAGGGCCTAGTCGGAATAGCGATTTCGAGAACATAAATCTGAAATAAAAATAATTATTTTATGATATTTTATGGTCCATGATATGATTGCATGTTGGTGTGAAATTTTCATAGAGAAATTTTATGCCTAAAATGTCCAATTTGAAGTTAGGGACTAAATTGAATAAATTTAAAAACTTGTGTTCTAGAAACTTCAAGCATGAAATTGCATTGGATTATTGATTAGAGGTCCTTAATGGAAATTTCACCAAGTTCTAAAATTTTGGACAAAAATGGGCTTGGATAGGTGAAATTTCAAAGAAAGGCATTAAGAGTATTTTCGCAAATGGGTAATTAAATGAACTAAAAGACAAATAAAAATCCAAAATTGCTGATATTTCTTCCCTATGGCCATGTGAACCAAGGTGACACCATGGCTAGGGTTTTCAAGCTTCCAAGCTCAATAGTAAGCGCATCTAAGCCCCGTTTTTTATGTTCTTAGCATTTTTGAAGTCCTCGTAGCATG
The DNA here is from genome assembly GCF_007990345.1 of Gossypium hirsutum. Classification (NCBI taxonomy): domain Eukaryota; kingdom Viridiplantae; phylum Streptophyta; class Magnoliopsida; order Malvales; family Malvaceae; genus Gossypium; species Gossypium hirsutum. The sequence continues at coordinate 98,985,780 of NC_053431.1, read as the reverse complement.
ATCTACCCATTTCTACCCATATTTTGAAGTAGGGTTCATGTTTAAAATTTTACCCATGCATGACGTGCTTGTGTTTTTATGTTTAATGAAAGAATATGAAAGTTTAATGTGTGTTTAACATCTTTTACTAAGTGATTTTGCATGAAAACACCGAAAAAGGACTAAATTGTAAAAGATGTAAAGGTGGGTAGTAAAAAAGTGAAATAAAGAAAAACGTGGGCTTCCATGATAAGGAATATGAATCGAATGGGTTTGGGTATTCAAGAAAATACATGATTTCATTTTATGAGCCTGTAGACTAAAGTGTAAATATGAGAAATTTTAGGGGCAAAAATGTAAAATTTCCAAAGTATGATTTATGGACTGATTTGAATAATGTGAGTGTTAAATAAGTTATATTTGATATGTTAGATCAAGAAAAATGAAATTCGGGCTTAGATTGGGAAAGAAAGAGGTTATGGACTAAATTAGAATAAATCGTTGTTTTCGCATTCGAGGTAAGTTCGTATGATAAAATAAGCATGTTGTTAATGTTATTCTTGTTTATGCTTGAAACCTAAATTGGTATGCTAAATTGGTTGTGATGAATTATATGTTTATGATAATATGTACGTGATAGTCAAGTACCCCATGAAATTTTCAATAGTCCAAGTGACGATAACGTGCTATATAATGGGTGAATACATTGGAAATTTGATAGAACATGATATTTTATTGAATTCAATAGATTGTGAAAAGGTGAAACAAAATGAAAGCTTATACTATGATGAGTTCTATGAGTTGTAAAAAAATGACTCTTCGAGTAAGTTCATATCTGAATAATGCAATATGTATTATGTTCAATACTTTGTTATTTTGTAAATTTAAATGCTATAATGTTGGTATGAGTAAGCCTTGATTCCTTCCACAAGAAAATGATTGATACTATGTACATTGAGGTCGATATTACGAGCGAGTCCGACAGTGATGTGATAAGTATGATATCTCGTTTGAACCTTACGAATAATTTAGGATACAATGTGACATGTCACTAGGAACTATATGTGTTGAGCTCATAAGATATGTGGTATGTGTTTATGTGAATCCAGGTGCTAGTCTTGTACGTTCTACCTATGGCTGGGTAGCCCGGCATGTGTTGCGGGTACCTGTCAGCTTGTGTGAGTAGCCCGAGTAGTTACGTCCTGACTGCCAGCTTGTGTGAGCAGGCCCGTGATTAGCTCAAGAGCAAGCAATGTGTGATTGTGATATGAGGTAGCATGTGGCTATGTTTGAAGCACTATGTGCAAGTCTTCCGTGTATTCGATGGTATTCCAAGTGGGAGTAAGTTTAAAGTTTAGTAAGTCCATATGAAAATAATAAGCAAATTATGAACATGATTCCATGAAAATGTAGTCATAATTACACTTTTGCTGATTTTCTGGTCATGCTATTTTCTCGAGTCATAGTTACTAATTTATTTATATCCAGAGCTAAAAAACTCAAAATTAAGATCCGTTAATTTCTTTGAAACTATACTCTACCATAAAAATTTAAGAATTTTTGGTCTAGGAAATAAGTATAGTTTTATTTATTAAATATACCCCTATTTCACTATCTGACAGTTCCGACCTCTCTTCACTAAAAATTATTTATCTCATGGTACGAGAGTCCAAATTGAGAACTGCTAATTTTCCAAAAAAACTAGACTCATTAAGGATTTTAAGAATTCAAATTATGACCCATAATAATTTTTGTATAATTTTTAATTATTTTCCCAAATCAGAATAGGGGATTCCAAAATTATTCTGACACTGTCTCACAAAAATCCAATTATCACATAATATGAAATTCTTTTGCCTTCACCGTTTTTATGAGAAAATAGACTCATCAAGATTTAATTTAATATCTTATTCAACCTCTAATTCAATTTTTATCATTTTTGGTGATTTTTCAAAGACACAGAACTACTGCTGTCCAAAATTTTTTTATTACAAAATTTCACTTTTACATTATTTCACTTACTCCATTCTATCCTACAAAAAGATTCGCTCAACTATCGAGCACATTGCTCACAACTTTTCACATAGATATATTTGCACTTATTCATAACATAGTCATGTATATATGTATTTTCACTTAGTAAATTTCCCATTGAACTCATCGGAATAATAACAGATACCTGGTGGCCTGTGCATATACCACCTTTGTAATCGAAGCTCTCTGGTACGCATAGTAGCCTGCACTTAGAACTACACATGCGACCTATCAATTTGGTACACGTAGTAGCCTGCACTTAGTACTACACACGTGACTTAACCATATGGTACATATAGTAGCCTGCACTTAGTACTACACACGTGATCAAAGTTAACAGGTACGCATAGTAGCCTGCACTTAGTAGTACATATGCGACCTATCAATTTGATACACGTAGTAGCTAGCAATTAGTACTAAACATGTGAGTTAACCATCTGATACACGTAGTAGCCTGCACTTAATACTACACACGTGATCGAAGTTAACGAGTACGCATAGTAGCCTGTACTTAGTACTACACATGCAACCTAGCAATCTAGTACACGTAGTAGCCTGCACTTAGTACTACACACGTGACCTAAAACTATCTTAAACACATAGTAGCCCGCACATAGTACTACACATGTGTTCTCACAATGGATCATTCGTATCTCTTCTATTCTGAAGGTTCAATCGGGAAATTCTTCACTTTTCAACAGTTTACTAACTCGTTCTTAGTCAATCCTGATTCATAGTTTACATCAATTGATCATTCTATAGGCAACCACATCTCATATAATAACATAAAAAGAATCGAAATATTATTTACATACAAACTTACTCATTTCAAAGAAACATCATATTCCATCAAACTTCCAAACCTTTACCGGACGTACTTGAATTGTGGCTTCATTCGCAATATCTGATAATCACACGGCATTGTAACATTTTCATCATAATGGCAAAACATCAAGAACATGTTATATCGTCAAAATAATCACATAATATCAAATTATTCACATATATATACTTACAACTCGTGTAAAATCGAAGCATTAGTGTTCAAATACAATATTGCATTATTAAAATTACATGAACTTACCTCGAGTTTGAGTACGACTATATATTCTGATTTAGTCCATAATCTCATTCATTTCCAATCTATGCCCGAATCTCATTTTCCTTGATCTATAATACCACATTTAGCTTACTAATTAGTCACATTATTCATATGGGTCCAAAAATCATACTTTTAAAAAATTTACCTTTTGCCCCCTAAACTTTCACATATTTTTACTTTGGCCCCTAGGCTCGTAAAATGATTTTTATTCAATTTCCTTGCATTTTAAACCTAGCTGAATCATTTTCATAATTGTAGCAGCCCTTAGTTTCCACTAAATCACACTTTTATGACAAAATTTGTAACTTTTACAAAATGATCGTTTTTAACATCACTTAGTAAAAGTCGTTTGTTACACACCGAGCATTCATATTCTACCATTAGACATCAGAAAACATGCATGTCATCCATGGGTAAATTTTTAAACACAAACCCTAGCTCAAAATATGGGTAGAAATGAGTAGATCTTGTTACAAGGATTTCAAAAAACGTAAAAATCATTAAAAACGGGGCTAGAACAGACTTATAATCGAGCTTGGAAGCTTGAAAAACCCTAGCTATGTCTTCTCCATGCAAGTTTCAGCCATGGGGTAGAAGGTGGACAAAAATTGGCTTTTAATTTTGTTTTTAATTCATTTTAATTACTAGATTACCAAAATGCTCCTAACTTAAAAATATTCTATTTCACCCATTTCATGTCCATTTTTGTCCAAAATATTATACAATAGTCTAATTACCATTTAAAGGCCACCAATTTAAAATTTCATAACGATTAGACACCTCTAACATGTAGAACTCAACTTTTGCACTTTTTACAATTTAGTCATTTTGACCAAATTGAGTGCCCAAACGTCAAACTTTTCGAACGAAATTTTCACAAAATCATACCATGAAATTGTAGGCCATAAAAATATAATAAAAACAAATTTTGTTGTGTCAGATTTGTGGTCCCGAAACCACTGTTCTGACTAGGCCCTAATTCGGGATGTTACAGTTATACTTATTAGCCATACGAGCTTACTAAGCTTAATACCTTACTTTGTTTACTTTTCTGTGTCTTATAGTGATTTCAAAGCTTGCTTGGATTGGGAGTTTTTAGAGATCTCGTCACACTATCTAGCTATCATTTTGGTACTTTTGAACTTGCGTTCTTGATTATATGGCATGTATAGAAGTTGTAGTTAATATGGTTTATATGTTTGCAATGTTGTTAGCCAATTGATTTGTCTTATTTTGGTATATTTGGTTATGTATATATGTGTAAATGGCCATTTGTTATATGGTTTATATTTGCTTTGTGAATGCCTTATTGAGCATTGGTAATGAAGGTAGAAAATGCTTGAATTTGAGAATGAATTAGCATGCTAAGTATTAGGAAAAATAATGCATATTTGAAAGTGATCAATTAGGTGAATTTTTTTAAGGTGATATTAGTATGTTTTAAATTGAAAAATTATGATGTTATGAGCATTATGGTTGTTGATATTGTAATAGCATGATTTGGGCTTGGTTGAGATTCGTTTGAAAGCTTATAGATGATATGTTTATATGCTATTTGTTATGTGTAGGTAAATGCAAATTTGGGTGAGAGAAATGGCTTCGAAAATAGTTTATTTTTGTCCACACGGGCAGAGACACGAGCGTGTGTGCTCTGGTACTTATTTAGAAACCAAGTCAATAGCTCTACACGGCCCAGCACACGGGCGTGTGACTTGGCCGTGTGGCATAAGTCAGTATACCGTCTAGTTTTCACAAGGCCTAGCACACGGTCTGGCACACGGGTGTGTGAGGCCATTTCGAAGGGTACCCAGGCTAGTCACACGGGTGTTACATGGGGTAAGACATGGGCTGGGACACGGCTATGTGATCCTATTTTGAACGTCCACATGGTCTATGACACAGGCGTGTATTTGACCGTGTGAGACAAACGGCCAAGCCACAAAGGCTTGTCTCCCCTATACTTTGAAAATTTTCTATGTTTTTCCAAAATTTTCTTGAGTTCTTAGTTTAGTTCTGAACCACTTCTAATGTTTGTGTTTGGCTTTGAGGGCTCGTATTAGGGACTATATGATTGTATTTGAATGATATTTGTTTGGATATGAGAAATTGTATGATTGTTTAATTAATAAGTCTGGTAATGCTCTGAAACCCTATTCCGACGACGGATACGGGTTAGGGGTGTTACACTTCCTAAAGAACTTAATATCATTCTTCAATTTGGCATTCATGTTCATAGGATTATAACTCAGTAGAAACCTCTAACAAAGTTCATTCCAAGATGCCATGATACTTGACAGCAATGTGTTTAACCATGTGTTGGCTTAATCTTTCAATGGATAAAGGAATAACTTCAGTTTTAGGGCATCTTCGGGAACATCCTACTGCCTGAATGAATCATAGACTTCCAAAAAGAGTCTTAAGGGCAACCTTAGATCTTCAGTAGGCAATGCATTAAACTACCCCACTATTTGTAACATTTGACACATCACTAGCTTTAACTCAAAATGCTAAGCCTGAATATGCGGCTTGACAACTCTTGGATTCAAATCATCTAAGATTGGCACTACATGTTCTCTAATGAGTCTGTCTTTGTCATCTATTATTCGAGGAATATTAGCATCCCCTCATTATAATGGCTCTTCTGTAACCTAATCATTACTAATTCTTTCCATTTCTCGCAGTTCTTTTCCCCTTATTCTCAAGGTTCTCTCAATTTTTGTATCAAAAGAATACTATTCAATTGCTGGAATATTTCTACTCATGCACCAACAAAAAAAATCAAAACACTAATTAATTTAAACTAAAAAATTTTAAGAGATAATAGCACACCAAATATTTCATCAAAATTCTACCGATCCCCAGCAACGGTGCTAAAAACATGTAGCGTGTAAATGTGTAATTCAAATGTGCAAGTATACATGTTGAATCAAGTAATAAAGTGATGAGTGAGTATTGTCTCCACATGGATCAGAATTGAGTAAAATAAATAGTTATGTTATTACTATGAAACCAACTAATTAAACTGAGCAAAAAGGACAGGTGAATAATTGATAAAGAGATGTAATAAAGGATTAAGAAAATAATTATGACTAAAAATATGCTATGGTAATTAAAATGTTGTGGCAATTCTCAAATAGTAAGTGGGAAAGAGTTTGTATTGTTGAACGATAAAGGTTGGAATTACTTGGGTTTATTTCTATAACATAATAATGCCATGGCAAAATCTTAACCATTCTACTACTCGAAGAATTACTATTGTAGTCTACTTCATTCGAAAAATAGACTTTGAGATATCATTCTGAGTTTTTGTATGTCTACAGACTCAAGAATGATATCCAGATTTTTCTCTCTTTCTCTGTACAGATTGCAACTTTTATATCTAAAGTGTTACAATTATTATTTTTAATACTTACCTGTATCAATCAATTATAATCTAATCTAATTAATTTTTCAGAATTAAATCATATATAATAACATGCTACACAATCATCTATGTTTAGAGATTGCATGCATGCATTAAAAATAATCACAAACCGAATGAAATAGTATTCAACTCAAGATCAAACCATAGGCATTAAAAGTTAATAAAAGTTCACCTAGAATAATTCCAACCCAAAGAAAATTAGTTCATGGGTTGAACATTAGAATTCATAACAGAACTGTTCAAGTCATTGTTTAAATTCACGAATAAGAAATTCAAATTGGAAAAGAAATGAAGAACTGCAGGAAGCTTTTGCTACTCTGGATTTCAATCTGATCATGAGATTTGATGCAAAACCCAGAGCAAATTTCTCTTCCCCTTCATTGGGTCTGTAATTCTTCTGCTATGTAAGATGTTACCCTTTTCACTCTTCCTCTGAGAATGTATGAGAATCTAATGCAAAGAGATAGAAATTGTTATTCTCTCTCCCTCTGATCATCCTTTTTTATCTTTTCTTATTTATAGGGTAGGTCCCTCCCTCTCAGCACCCACCTTTTTCTTCCTCTTTTTCAGGGTGATTTATCTTGTACAAGTACAGCTGGCTGAGAGTGGCGTGGAATGAGTGTTGTGTCATCATCCTAGAATTTCCATTGCATTCGTGCTGGCAATCTAACCAACATTTTGTCATAGCAATATTTCACTTCCTTCATTTTCCTATCATTTTTCTCTTCTCTTCTTCATCCTGCACCTACTGCCAACCACAAACAACACCTTTCTTCCCCAATAATAGAAGTAAAACATAATAACATGTATAGATCAATCCAAGCTTTGTTATGTAATGTTCTAAAAATACAAACATATTTATTTAATTACAAACAATTAATCCAATCTAGAGGATTGAAATATAACTCTTTCAAGAGTTATCAAAGCCTTGTAGAACCTAAAACCCTCGGAGTCCTTAAGACCCACTTCCTTCGACCCATTTTATCCTTAAATTAGAACCCATCTATCTTCTTCAGCCACTATTTCTACTCTTGGAGGTGCCTCTTCAATCCAAATCCCTGGCAATGCCTATTGTTTTCCTTCCTCCTCCATCATATGTGCCACACGATTCATTGCTCTGCCTATAAAATGATAGCTAAAACTCTCAAACCTTTGGACCCTATCATTTAATTCTTTAAAAATTATAGAAATGTTTGATCTATCCTCATTTTATATTCAAACTTTTTTAATAACTTTTAAGGAATCCCCTTCGACCACTAGTCATCAGAGTCCCAACTCTTCAGCCACCGTCACTGCTTGTAAACAAGCCCTTGCCTAAGGCATGGTAGCATCAGCCACAAAGCTATTCGAGTAAGCACAAGTTGCCAAATATACCCTTTATTATCTTTAAAGATTATCCTAGACACTGAACAAAACATGCACTTGTTGAAAGCCACATCAAAATTGCATTTAACTTTATTTAATCTTGATGGAATACTTTTACTATCAATTTGACTCATATTTGTTGAAAACACTATTTTTGTAAAGATGCTCCCTGAATAATATGCTTTAATAAATGTAACCAGACCCATTATGCTCTTTTTTTCAGCTTGATGATAAATTTTATTTCTGTGGTGCCAAACTACCCAAAACACAATAGTTAACTGTTTGCATTGCTCTTCTCCTGTAAAAACAAATAGACTTGCTAGCCACATTTTCCAACTTTGTCCATGAATGCTGGGTGAGACATCAATCCCCACTCCTTGCAAGACATTTTTTATAAACATGCAATCCCCGAAGATGTGGCTCACCAATTCCTCAATTATACAACAGAGAGGATAAAAATTCATCACCTATAGTTTCCTTACTTGTAAATTGTCAAATGTAGGGATATAATTATTAGCAAATTTCCACGTTGTAATTTTAATTTTGCTCGCAACTTGTAACTTCCATAATTTGTTGTAAAAATTCTGTAATAGTGTAGCTTGTTGTATCAATTCCCCTTGCATGGCTTACACATCTTCATCAAGAAGCCATTTGTAACCATTTTTTTCCGAAAACATACATGTATTGTCTCCCTTGTACACCCTATCATCTTTAAGATCAACTTTAGCAACTAGGATTGTCATTATTTTATTTACTTACTCCTCAACAAAGAGTTTTCTTAAGACCTCCAACTTCCAAGTAGTCTTCTCTTTATTAATAAGATCTGCTATTATTAAAAAATTCATATCAATATTATGAATTCTTACTTCTCCATGCCCAAGCCTTGGTAACCAAACATCATTCCAGATGTTTATTAATCCGCCATTTCCAACTTTTCATCCCATGCCTAGCTCCAGAAGTCTTCTTGCTCCTCAAATGCTCCTCCAGGTATAAGAAAGGTGAGAAGCTAAATTTGCACTCATCAAATCACATTTTCAAGACATGATTAAACAAACAATCTAGTTTCATAATTAACCTCCAACCTTGTTTAGTAAGTAACGTGATAACTCTTAAAAAGAGTTATACTTTTTACCTTTTGACCTAGATGATTGTTTGTGCTTAGGTATATTTTGGTGCAGTTTAGGGCATTTTAATTAGCATTTGTCATATTGCATTTGGACTTAGACTATGTTGATTTATTTGGTACTTTTAATTGGTTTTTTTGGAATTTTTGTGTGGTGGTAGGAAAGGAATAGGTTTTCGAAGAAAAGAAATAAAGGAGTGAAGTTTTTCTAGGGCAAAATGCAGATGATATGCCTGCACGAGTGCTGCAACAATGCTGAAAAGAAGGAGTGAAACGTTTCAAGCGCAACAATTCTAGTTTGAAATTTAAACTCATACCAGATAAATCACCCTAGAAAAGAGGAGAAGATTAACATAAACTAATTGGTTGAACTCTATATATAAAAGGATGTTGAAGGGAACCTCAAATGGCATCCTGGAGATAAGTAGAAGAGTAAGAGATCTCGAGTGGAAGAGGAAATCATCCTTTCGGTCAACACAGGACTTTGTTGCTAAAGTATGAACCAACGAAAGCTGTTTTCTCGACGTTTTTCTGTTATTTCCTTAGTGCTGTCTTGTGAATTTATTTGGTTGTGAAGGATGGTGATGGTTTAAAATTATATTTTCCAACCGATGAGTTAAATCTCATCGAGTTGGGCTTATTTTAATGATACTTAATTGTTTTAAGTTTCCATGGTATAAATCTAATTATTTTACTCCTCAATCAATTGTTTAAGTGCAATCCCTAGGAACAGTCGATGGCATATTATTCTTGTGAACATTATTTTATAAGGGAAAGGTTAGATTACTTAACAAATATTGGATGGCATGATCAACATCCGAATGATGCTTGCATCATGAAGAAGGAATTACACAGGTTACTATAATAAAATCTTGTATGAGCAGGGACAGTGACTTGAGGTTTTGCCCTTGAAAGAGGCAGGCCACTCTAAGACTCTTCTGCACAGTAAGTTAATCAAGATTTTTCCATGACATTATTGCTAGTAAGGTTGATTCTGAGTAATCTTAACCTTCCACATAAATATCGTAAACACTATACTTGATTCTCTGCCGAAATATCTTCGTCTTAGCATACTTAGTTGATTATTTGTTCATTTATATATTATTCATGCAGTAGTTCCCATATTTACATTTTTGTCATCACCTTTGTCATAATAATTCCAGTTATTTACCCATCATCGCATATTTACCTTAGTTTTTTCCATAACATTTCCTTCAATCATTTTACTATAGCATTAACTTGACCATATTAAGATAAATTGACCAATTTTGTGTCTCAATCTGATCCTCATGGGAATGATACTCATTTAGCTATTTATTACTTGAACTCACATGTATACTTGCACAAAAATCACACACAATTTTACATATGACAAGTTTTTGCCGCCATTGCCAGGGATCGAAATTTGGTGAAACTTGCTTTGGTTATTTTACTTAGTAGCTTTATTTAATTTAGTTTAACTTAATTTTTACAGGTTTACCATTAGTGCATGGCAAGAGGCATTCTTGCTAACACATTTGATCCAGGGATTGACAGAACTTTGTGAAGAAAGAGAAAAGAATTGAGAAAAATGGCTTGGAATAGGAATGATCTCAATGGTAATTCAAATTATCACAATGAGAATCCTCACATGGGGCGTGTGGTGGATGATCAAGACAGGCCAATCAGAGAGCATATTGTCCCAATGCTAGATGAATTAAATTCAAGAATAGTCAGGCCGACTATACAAGCTAAACAATTTGAGTTGAAACTAGTAATGTTTCAAATGTTACAAACTGTAGGGAAATTTGGTGGTTTACCCACTGAAGACTTATGACTACATTTAAAACTTTTTCTTTAAGTCTGTGATTCATTCAAACAACAGGGTGTTCTTGAAGACATATAATGAAGCATAAGAAATTTTGGAAAAAAATTGCCAACAATGGTTACCAATATCTGACTACATGAGTGGGGACAGATAAGAGAGTTATCGATACCATCAAGCTCAATGTTATCACTTCATTGATGGCCCAAGTATCCTCTCTAGCTAATATAATTAAACCATGAAACCTTCAACTATTGTGTAGGAAATAAAAGAATCTGAATCATCATGTGTCTATTGTGGTGAAAGTCAAATGTTTGATGAATGTCCATCCAATCCAATGTCAGTATACTATATAGGGAACTCAAATCGAAACAATAATCCATACTCCAATACCTAAAATTTGAAGTGCAAAAAATATCTGAATTTTAATTATAATAATTAAAATGTAAGAAATTTTAATACTATCAAAAAGCAGAATGTCTACAATGCACCGCCAGGATATGTTCAACCAATGCCCAACAAAATAATCAGTATGGTTAGGAGTCATCATGTACTTCTATGGAAGCTTTGTTAAAGGAGTATATGACCAAGAATGATATTGTGATCCAGAGATAAGCTACATCCCTCCAAGCACTTGAGAATCAAGTAGGGTAGATAGTCGATGCTTTGAACACAAGACTGCATGGAGCAATACCCAACGACATCGAAAATTTGAGGACACAATGCAAGGAGCAGTGCAAGGCTATTTCTCTCAAAAACAGGATTAAGCTAGATGATGTTGTTCAAAATGCTGCGGTAGAAGAGGATGACTCAAGACATGACCAGGTAAAGATCCTAGAGCCATCTGAAAAACACACTGCACTTGAAAAAGGTAAGCAAGAACCAGATCAGGCTGCCAACAAAAATGCCACAGCAAAACAGTGCCAGCAACCTAAAAGACGGCCACCTCTACCATTTTCTTAGTGATTTCATAATTCTTGGCAATATGCTCATTTTAAAACATATTTAGATGTCTTGACACAACTCCATATCAACATATCGTTAGTCGAAGTACTAGAGAAAGTACCCAACTATGTAAAATTCATGAAGGACATATTGTCGAAGAAATGCAGATTACGAGAATTTGAGATTGTTGCTCTCATTGAATGGTACATAGCAATGTTGATGAATAAGTTACCTCCGAAGTTAAAAGACCCAAGGATTTTCACTATCCCATGTTCAACTGGAAATCGCTTTGTAGGTAAGGCATTATGTGATTTAGGTGCAAGTATAAATTTAATACTTATGTCTATTTTCAGGAAGCTACTAATTGGGAAGACAAGACCTACCACAATGACGTTACGATTAGCTAATAGATCTTATGCCCATCTGAAAGGTAAAATCAAACATGTATTGGTAAGGATAGATAAATTTATCTTTCCCGTAGATTTTCTTATTTTAGAATGTGAAGTTGATTATGATTTTCCAATTATTCTTGGAAAACCATTTCTTGCTACGGTAAGATTCTAATTGATATACAAAAAGGTGAGCTAACTATGAGAGTGAATGATCAGTAGGTCACTTTCAATGTGTTTAATAAGTTGAAGTGTGCAGATGAGAATGAGGAATGCCACATGGTTGATGTGATAAAAATAGCAGTAGATGAATTTATAAATTTTTCTACAGCAATGTTGACAGAGGAGATTACTTGATAGAGCAATGTGAAGAATTAAGATCTGAAGATCTTGGTGAATTTAGGGAATCTCAACAGATGGTGGACAGGCCAGGAAAGAAATTTGAGACCACAGATTTATTTGGAAAATCTTTTAAGCCTCCTAAGCCTTCTGTAGAGGAATCACCTGTACTGGAGTTAAAACTTCTGCCACGACATTTGATATATAAATTTTTGGGGAATAACAGTACTTTTCCAGTTGTAATTTTTGCAAAGTTAACACCTGAGTAAGAGAACAGGTTGTTGGAACTGTTACAACAATTTAAAAGGGCATTAGGATGAACCCTTGGTGATATAAAAGGAATTATCCTAACATTGTGTATGCACAAGATTTTGTTGGATGATTGCCACTGCAATTCCATTGAATAATAGAGACGACTAAATCCAATTATGAAATAAGTTATCAAGAGGGTGATTATCAAGTGGCTTGACACTGGCATTATTTATCACATTTCTGACAACTCATGGGTAAGCCCTGTACAATGCGTATCCTTGAAAGGAGGTGTATGGGCTATCGCAAGCTTAACAAGACAACAAGGAATGACCATTTCCTTTTTACGTTCATTTATTATATTCTAGGTAGATTAGCTGGTAAGGCTTTTTATTATTTTCTAGATGGTTATTCTGGTTACAACCAGATTGCCATAGCATCAGAAGACCACATTCACTTGTCCATATGGAACTTTTGCGTTTAGACGAATGCCATTCGGATTATGTAATGCCCCGAAAACTTTCCAACATTGCATGATAGCTATATTTTCATACATGGTGAAGAATTTCCTTGATGATTTTATAGACGACTTCTCTGTGTTTGGGAATGATTTTGAAGATTGTTTAAAGAATTTAGAGATGGAATTATGCCACTGTGAATAAACAGATCTTGTGTTAAATTGGGAGAAATGCCACTTCATGCTCTGTGAAGAAATTGTCTTGGGACATAAGGTGTCACAGCGAGGAATTGAGGTAGACCAAGCAAAAATAGAAGTGATTGAAAATATGCCACCTCCCACCAATGTAAAGGGTATTTGAAGTTTCCTAGGACATTTAATATTTTACAAAAGATTTATTAATTACTTCTCAAAAATCTCTAAACCCTTATGTACTCTACTTGAAATAAATAAACCTTTTAATTTTGATGATCAATGTTTGCATGCTTACGAGGCACTCAAGGAGCGACTAGTAGTAACACCAATTGTAGTTGCTCTAAAATGGCCATTGCCCTTTGAACTCATGTGCGGATGCAATGATTTTTCCATGGGAGTAGTGTTGGAGAAAGGAAAGGACAAGGTATTACACTCAATATACTATGGTAGTAGGATGTAGGCAGAAGCTCAACTTAATTAGACCACTACAGAAAAAGAATTGCTAGCAACAGCCTTTGCATTTGAAAAATTCTGATCTTACTTAGTGGGAACAAAAGTTATGGTTTACACAATTACTCGGCTATCAAATATTTGATACGCAAGAAGGGTGCCAAGCAGATATTAATTATGTGGATACTTTTGCTACAAAAGTTTGATTTGGAAGTTTGAGATGGGAAGGGAACCGAAAATAGAGTGGCTGACCATTTTTCAAGGAGAGAATCTGGAAATGAAGATGGTCACACAAATGCCTTCAGGTGGATTTCCCAGACGAATAGTTATTCATTGCCAAGGCACTACCTAGATATGCAAACATAGTAAACTTTTTGGTGAGTGGTGTAATGCCACCTGACTTCAATATGCACAAGAAATGAAAATTTCTTCATGATGCAAAACAATCTTGGGATGAACATCTCCAATTTAAGCATTGTGTAGATCAGATAATTCAGATGTGTGTCCCTAACAAGGACATGCTTAGCATTTTACAGCACTGCCACTCAGCTCCTTATGGAGGACATTTTGGAGGAATGAATACAATTGCCAAGTACTCCAATTAGGATTCTATTGGCCAACCCCTTTTAAAGACAATCATGAATTTTATAAGTCATGTGACTGTTGTTAGAGAACAAGAAATGTCTCAAGAAGATAGGAAATGACGTTACATAATATATTAGAAAATGAGTTATTTGATGTATAAGGAATAGACTTTATGGGTCCATTTCCACCATCCGCAGGCAAGCTATACATACTTTTGGCAGTAGACTATGTCTCTAAATGGGTATAAGCAATAGCTCTAGCCTCTAATGATGCTAAGTCGGTATTGAAATTTTTACATAAGAACATTTTCACAAGATTTGGGACATCAAGAGCAATCATTAGTGACAAAGGATCCCATTTTGATTGCAAATTATGGTCAATGTTTTACGCAGATATGGCGTGAAACACAGAATTTCCATGGCATATAATTCTCAAACCAATGGCCAAGCCGAAATCTCTAATAGAGAAATTAAACAAATTTTGGAAAAAGTAGTAATCCTTCTCGAAAAGACTGGTCTACCAGATTGGATGAAGCTCTATGAGCATACTAAACATCATTTAAAACACCATTAGGGATGTCATATTTTAAGCTTGTTTATGGTAAGCCATGTCATTTGCCTGTTGAACTTGATCATAAGGCATTTTGGGCAATTAAGATGGTGGATATGGACTAGGCCATTGCTGGCAACAAAAGATTATTAAAGTTGAATGAGATGAAAGAATTTCAGGCTCAAGCATATGAAAATGCTCATTTATATAAGGAAAAAAACCAAGCGATGGCATGATAGCAGAATTTTTCCAAGGTAATTTAATGTAATAGCCCGATTTAGACCCTAGTCAAAATAGTGGTTTCGGGACCACAAATTCGAGTCAAAAAATATTTTAATATTATTTTCTATACTTATAATATGTGAATTGATGTCTGTGAAAGTTTTGTGTGAAAATTTGATCATTTGTGTGCTTAATTTGCAAAAAGGACTTAATCGTAGAAAATGCAAAAGTGGCCTTCTATTTGATTAAGTGTCGAATTAATGTTTTTCTTCAAATGTGAGTTTCTTATGTTGTAAATGGACCATTGAATTCATGAATTGACATAGTTAAACTTTAGTCAGTGGATTATTAATGATAATAATAAGGTTAAATTTGTAAAATAGTTAAAAATGATTAATAAAATAAAACAAGCATGAAATTAGTTCATTATTTCTTCATCTTTGTCGAAATAAAAAATAAAGAAAAGAGTTTATGGCCATTTAGGGTTTCGACACTTTGGAAGCATAATTTGGATATGTATTTTGCTTAGTTTTTGATAATTTTTATGTTTTTGTGATCGTTACTTAGTAATCTATCCAACCCATGCCTCAATTTCTGAATTTGATTATTATTTTAAGATGTTCTATTGTTGATAATGTGAGTTATGAAGTTTTATGATAGAAAATGAAAGATATGTGTTAGATTACTATGTTTTGAATTGGGATTTTTGATGAATTTTTGGACTAATTGTTAAAATGAGAAAATGAGGGGCTAAAATATGAAATAAATGAAATATGTGGCCTTATATGAGCTAGAGGAAAATTCGGCTAGGCGTGTGTGAAATGAAATTATGCATATTTTGTGATTTTATGAAATAGGGACTAAAGTGTTAAAATGTGAAAATGTGAGGGCTAATTTGTAAAATGCCCTAAATATGTGTATATGGATTGAATTGAATGATTTAGTGAATAAAAGAGTTAAATTTGAATGTGTATAGATCAAAAACCAAAGAAAACAGAATTAGATCTGGGAAAGTTGAAAATGGTCGAGTAGTCGATTAAATCCGTTCATTTTCGTACGAGGTAAGTCTATATACAAATAAATGTGTTTAAATTGATTAATTTATGATTATATATGTTTGAATTATGATGGATGAATATGGAAGATGAATATGTGAAATCCAAGAAAGTTTTGATAATACGATGACATCTGAAAAAGTCTCGTACGAACCATAGGAATAGTTAGGATACATATTTCTTCATCTTTGTCGAAATAAAAAATAAAGAAAAGAGTTTATGGCCATTTAGGGTTTCGACACTTTGGAAGCATAATTTGGATATGTGTTTTGCTTAGTTTTTGATAATTTCTATGTTTTTGTGATCGTTACTTAGTAATCTATCCAACCCATGCCTCAATTTCTGAATTTGATTATTATTTTAAGATGTTCTATTGTTGATAATGTGAGTTATGAAGTTTTATGATAGAAAATGAAAGATATGTGTTAGATTACTATGTTTTGAATTGGGATTTTTGATGAATTTTTGGACTAAATTGTTAAAATGAGAAAATGAGGGGCTAAAATGTGAAATAAATGAAATATGTGGCCTTATATGAGCTAGAGGAAAATTCGGCTAGGTGTGTGTCAAATGAAATTATGCATATTTTGTGATTTTATGAAATAGGGACTAAAGTGTTAAAATGTAAAAATATGAGGGCTAATTTGTAAAACGCCCTAAATATGTGTATATGGATTGAATTGAATGATTTAGTGAATAAAAGAGTTAAATTTGAATGTGTATAGATCAAAAACCAAATAAAACAGAATTAGATCAGGGAAAGTTGAAAGTGGTCGAGTAGTCGATTAAATCCGTTCATTTTCGTACGAGGTAAGTCTATATACAAATAAATGTGTTTAAATTGATTAATTTATGATTATATATGTTTGAATTGTGATGGATGAATATGGAAGATGAATATGTGAAATCCGAGAAAGTTTCGATAATGCGATGACATCTGAAAAAGTCTCGTACAAACCATAGGAATAGTTAGGATACATACATCATGACATAGGATTTTCGATATGTGATTTCGTGTAAGACCACATCTGGGATGTTAGCATCGATTTGAGATTTACGTGTAAGACCATGACTGGGACATCAACATCGTATCTAATTTCGTGTAAGACCTTGTCTAGGATAGTGGCATCGATATTTGATTACCTGTAAGACCACGTCTGGGACATTGGCATTGTACGAGCTTTCCGAACTATCCGAGTATCCTTAATGATGCCGAATGGTTCAACGAACATTCTGAGAAACGAATAACTATGTGAATGTGTATCCAATTCAGGTACGTTGAAATGTATATCATGATTGAGAATAAAAAGTAAGCATATGTGCAAGTGATGAAATGTGATATGAGTATGAGAAATTATGCTATATGTGCAATGAATTGGGAATATGTGTAATGTATATGAACTATGTGGTTTGCAATAATATTTGGCTATATGCTCAAAATGATAAATTTATTTGTATATGGCTTACTAAGCTTTTGAAAGCTTACTTTGTGTGTGCTTGCATTGTGTTTTAGATATCGAAGCTACTGGAAGCTCGAGGATTGTCGAGGATCATCACCACACTATCAAACTTATCTTTGATACTTTTTGAAAGTGTAAATATTAAAGTATGGCATGTATAGTCTAGATAAATTGAGATTACTTTATATGTGTTTGCATTGTGTTTTAGATATCGAAGCTACTGTAGGCTCGAGGATTGTTGAGGATCATCACCACACTATCAAACTTACCTTTGGTACTTTTTGAAAGTGTAAATATTAAAGTATGGCATGTATTGTCTAGATAAATTGTGATATGTTTTTGAGTTATGAATATTTAGCCATGTGATATGGCTTGGTTTTGGATGTGTTTATGAATAACTTTTGGGTATAAACTATGCGATGCAATATTTCCAATATGATGTGTTCATGGATGGCCAAAGAGAATTGATCAATTTGGTAAGATTTTGGTATGTGCCTATTTGAGGAATTGGTAAGATAATGGCATGTGATTGAATGAAGTAAATTGAGTTTATGAAACATATGTTTTGGTATGACTTTGGCTTATGATTTGGCATGATTTGGTACGGATATAAGCAAGAAATTGGTTGTTAATGATATGATAGGAACGGTGTATGTTTTGGTTATGTGTTGATTGGAATTTGGTATGAAATGTTTTAGTTTTGATCTTGTAAGGAGGACCCAAAATTTGGGTGGAAATTTGGCCTTGCAAATGGCCTATTTTCACCCACATGGGCAGGGACACGGGTGTGTGTCTCTGTTGTGTTACTCGAGGGCCATTTTGAAATGAGCCTGGGTAGACCACACAGCCGCACACACAAGCGTGTGCCAAGCTGTAACACCCCAAACCCTTTTCGAACGTTATGACCAGATCCAGCATGTCACAATGAAGTGTTTTATCAAAAACCCTTCCTTAGAATGAAAACACTTAATTACTTTGTAAAGTTTCGTTTCAGCTGCAGAAATGTAGTATTTCAAAAACTATGGTTTAGGGAACCCATGCTCAACTTCTCACAAACGTAATGCATGGAAATAATAATCCTAATTTGAACAATAACCAGAGGGAGGGCCTTATTACAATCCAGTCTGAAATAACTTAATAAACTAGAAACTATATGTTTTTTTTCAAAAGAAAAATCAAGTCCAAGTCGTCTTGCTAGCTGGCCACCATGGAGTCCCTCCAACCATTGATCCTCCTACTGAACATCACTTGAGAAAAATAAAAGAGGGGGTGAGTTTTTGAAAACTCAGTGTGTACAAACCTCAAAGAGTCTTAAGCAAACATCAATCACCATAATGTCATTAATGCAATGCTGTGCAACCCACCCCAACATTGCAACCGCTATACACCAACTCCGTCCCCCGGTACACATCATGTGGGATATAAATATCGACCCACCCATCCGATACACATCAATGGTAGCTCGATTGTGGTACTACCTTCATTGCATCCATGCGATCCTCACATACACATCAATGGTAGCCGTCGGTGGATCCACGGTTGTCAAGCAACCATGCAATCCTCATATACTTCCTTTGATAAAACGTAATTTATACATATTTCTATCCCATACTTAGCACATTTTATGGATGATTTTTCCTTAAAATTGGTGGATTCGATGCTCCTAATGCCTTAATTTCATATTTTATACTTAGGTGAGCATAGGAGAGTAAAAGGAACAAGAAACGGGCCAAAAATGGAGAAAATGGGCCAACGTACAAAATCAACATGGCCTGGACCTCCTCACATGGGCAGACCACAATGCCATGTCAATTTGGTAGAACCGAAACACGACTCACACGGGTGGACCACATGCCCGTGCCTATTTAACAGGCTTGACCACGACCTTAAGCAATCACACACGGGCATGTTCCTCCCGAGCCGAAGTTTAGTTCAATTCAGAAAAGGCCAATTTTGAGGGTTCTTAGGCATTTTAAAGCCTATAAATACACCCTAAAGGAGGAGAGAAAAGTGGGGGAGAGAGAGGAAGTAGGGAACTACTCAAGGAAATCCGATTGATCCATCTCAGAAGCTAGATTCATCATCAAGACTGAAGATCTCCCCTCAATTTCCCTTCAAGAGTTTTGGGTTTTTCTTTATCTTTAGTATTCATTATTCTTATGAGATGTTTACCTTTTTAGTTATGAACTAAAACCCCTAAATACCTAAGGGGAATGAAACCTAAGACAGATCTTGTTATTATTATCTGAATTGTATGATAAATATTTGACTTGTTCTTAATTACGTGTTCTTAATTCTTGTTTTGATATTCCAGGATATTGATTCAAGTTAAGCTCTTATTCAGAGGAGGAATAGACCCTATCTAAAAGTACATTTATCATAATTAAGCGAAGTTGATTGTGCGCCTAGAGATAGGGTGACACGATTTTGTCGGATTAGGGTGAAACCTAATAAGGGGATCCATAGATCGAGTTAATGCAACCCTAGCGAGTTAATTAGAAAGAGATTTCAATTATTCAACCTAGGGTTAGACGTTGTTAGTCTTAAGAGGGATAATAATATAACTTAGGGATTTCTAAGGATCAAGTCAATTGAATAAATTGTCTGATTCAGAGTCAAATAACAAGTGAAGTGTAGGTGGATTTTTCCTTAGGTATTGTCTTAATTCAATCGTTTTTCCAAAAGTAATTCTCCTATTCTATTTTCTATGAATTATTAGTTTAGTTACTTAGTTAGTTAAAACAAACCCCATTATTCTTAGGCTAGATAATAAAAAGATAGTCATTACTAGTACTTTTAGTTCCTTTGGTTTCGACAATCCGGTCTTGCTAAAGCTATACTACTGTTCAATAGGTACACTTGCCTTTATCATGATAATAGTTAGTTTCAAGAATGATTCATTATAAATGTTTCAAACCTATCACGAATATCACGTATCAAGTTTTTGGCGCTGTTGCCAGGGAACTAAGATATTAGGAACACTCGATTTTTATTACCTTAGCCATTTACTTTTACTTCAATTTAAATTTTATTCTAATTTTTATTACTAATTCTTCTTTTTCCCTTTTTCTGGTAGGTTCTTATAGTTTATGACTAGAAGAAACTCGTTAGGACCATTACTCTTTGATAGTGAGATCGATCGCACAGTTCGTAGAAACCAAAGAGAAATAAAGTGAAGCTTAAGATACACAGAGAAAGAGCAAGAGGTCAATATTCAAACCACAACCGAGGAGATGGCTGAAAACCAAGAAAATTCGCTACCTCCTGCAATTGCTGTTAATCAAAATCCTGCTCCGCGTGCTATGTATAATTATGCTAAACCTTCTTTAACAGGAACTGAATTGAGCATAGTTAGACCTGTTATTGCTGCAAATAATTTTGAACTGAAACCTAACACAATTCAAATGTTACAGTAATTTGTTCAGTTTGATAGTTTGCAGGAGGAGGATCCCAATGCTCACTTGGCAAATTTCCTTGAAATTTGCGATACCTTTAAAATTAATGGCATTTCTGATGACGCCATTCGCCTTCGGTTGTTTCCCTTTTCATTGAGGAAAAGATCTAAACAGTGGTTAAACTCATTACCACGAGGGTCAATTACTACTTGGGAACAAATGACAGAAAAGTTTCTATTAAAATACTTTTTCGTCGGCTAAAACAGTCAAATTACGTAATGATATCTCTACTTTTGTGCAGATGGATTTAGAAACACTCTAAGATGCATGGGAGAGATACAAGGACCTTTTAAGAAGGTGCCCTCACCATGGGTTACCGTTTTGGCTATAGGTTCAAAAGTTCCATAATGGCCTGAATCCTTCAACTCGGTAGATGATTAATGCAACCGCTAGAGGAATTATCAATAATAAGACACCTGAGGCAGCTTACGAATTTATTGAGGAGATGTCACTGAATAACTATCAATGGCAAGTTATGAGAACAAAGCTGACGAAAGTAGCCGATGTTTTCAACCTCGACGTAGTTACCATACTATCTAACCAAGTAGAACTCTTAAATAAAAAGATTGACGGTTTGTGTGGTTCTACTCAGGTACATCCAATCATGAGGTGTGATTCGAATGGAGGAGGAGCATGCACATAATATCAACCCTTCAACCCTAGCATCGAGAAGGAACAAGTCCAATATATGGGTAACAATAACTCTAGATCCCAAAATAACCTATATAGCAATACTTATAGTGCAGGTTGGACGAACCACCCAAATTTTTCATGGGGAGGCCAAAGAAATCAGAGACCACCTCTAGGCTACCAACAACCACCTTACCAACAGGAAAAGAAGCCAAACCTTGAAGATATGCTCTCAAAGTTTATATCGGTGTCAGTAACCTGTTTTTAGAATACCGAGACTGCACTTAAGAATCAACAAGCATCGATCCAAGGGCTCGAAACTCAGATTGGACAGCTTGCCAAGTTGATTTCTGAATGACCATAAGGTAGCTTGCCAAGCAACACAGAATCTAACCCAATGGAGCAACTCAATGCGATTACTAGTCAAGATGAGGAAGGTTTAATCATACCTGAACCAGAACAAAGACAAGAAACTGATATAAGCAAAGGTAAAGGTAAGGTAGACCAAAATGAGCAGAAATCGGTAAGTACAAAATACAAACCTCGTGTGCCATACCCTAATGTGACAAGGAAAGACCGCTTAGATGAACAATTTGGTAAATTCCTTAAACTCTTAAAAAAATTACATATTAACTTATCGTTTATTGAAGCTCTATCACAGATGCCAAACACAATGAAATTTTTAAAGCAGCTTTTATAAAATAAGCGAAAGTTGGACGAGGTTTCGTATGTGAAGCTAAACGCAGTTTGCTCAGCTATTCTACAGAATAAACTATCCAACAAACTAAAAGATCCAGGGAGTTTTAGATTCCTTGTTTAATTGGTAGTTTAGATGTTAATAATGCATTAGCTGATTTAGGGACTAGTATTAACGTCATGCCTTACAAAATGTTTAGACAACTAGGTCTTGGGAAACCCAAACAAACTAAGATGAGCATTCAATTAGCAGATAAAACTATAAGATTTCCAAGGGGTATTATTAAAGATGTGCTATTTAAAATCGATAAATTTATATTTCCTTTGGCTTCGTTGTTCTAGACATAAAGGAGGATAGCAACACTCGTTTGATTTTAGGAAGGCCCTTTTTAGCAACTACTAGAACGATTATCCATTTTTAGCAACTACTAGAACGATTATTGATGTTGGCACAGGTGAGCTCACACTTCGTGTGGGAGATGAAACAATCACCCTTCAAGCTATTAATTTTGGCAACACATCGAAAATTGAAGGTGATTGTCTAAACCATTCTACTAAAACTGACAATATGGTGCAACCTAATTTGTAGGAAATGAGTTTGAAGGAAGTACATGAGCCATTTTCAAGCAATAGTGGAAGACCTATTCATGAAGAACGAAGGCTACAAATCGAGGAGCTAGATGAATGGTGGACACATAAACCGAGAACACATGATAAACCAAAACTATGCCAGAACAAGCTCAATACCTTTCCAAACCAACTTATGGTTGGAGATAAAGTTTTCTTAGATGCCGCAGATCCTCACATTGTCACTGCCAAACCGAGTGAAGAAATCCCTCTTACGATACTTAGCATTTTCCCATTCTGTACAATCAAGGTAATTTATCCCAAGTTTTGCACTTTTATGGTAAACAATACCCGCCTAAAACCTTATTTTGATGAGATTCACAGCAAGAATGAGGAGTACAAACTCCTCGAACATCCATGACCATTCAATGGAGAGGTAAGTCTAGCTTAGACTGTAAATAAGCGCTTCTCGGGAGTCCACTCGAGCACTAACTGTATTAACTTCTTTAAATTTTACTGTTTAACACCTAACATACTAACGGAGCACTTGAATATAGGTTTACCATACAGACACGGCCAAGCACACGGGTGTGCTTAGGACCGTGTTAAAATAGGGCAAAGATTTTACCCAGCACGGGTTGCAATAAATTTCCACGGCAGTGTGACATGGCCGTGGGTGAACTTGCAAAAACAACACAGGCGTGCGACATGCCCGTGCCTAGAAACCGTGGCCAAACCTATCAAATTAACACGAGAGTGAGACACGCCCGTGCCGAGCAACAGTAGGCGAACCTGTTAGATTAACACAGTCGTGGGCCTACATACACGGCATGGGAGAAGCGAACGAAGACAGACACGGCCTTGCGACACAGTCGTGTGCACCCACACGCCCAAAGAACACGGGCATGGGCCAAATGTCAAACGTGCCCAAATTTAAAATTCACGAATCTCACGGGCAAAAATTGGGGAACACGGGCGTGTTCCTTGGTCGTGTGTCCAAAAATCTATAAATACCTTTCACTATTCATCATCTTCTTCACCCGAAATCCCTAACCCTAGCTGCTGCAAGTCCACACAGCCTCCCTACCACGCCCGTGCGCCACTTCCAACCTCATTTTTAACGCTCATTCTCCTCGTTCTAGCGTTTGTTTACTCTTTTCTCTTTTATTTTACTGATTTCTAATGCTATTTATCATAGTAATCTACACTTTTCATGTTAGTTTCATCTTTCTATCACTTAAATTTCGTATCTAGAGTAGTTATCATCTTTTTCATGTTGAACTTCTTACTCATTTCATGATCTATTTACTCCATTTGACTAGTTTAAAGTGAATATTTATGGTTAGGATAATAGAAATACTCAAACCTTTTGGGTTGACATTTTCTATCAATAAAATATGCTACATAGAATTATTTTCCATTTTTTATGAAACCCATACTATTATCATAAAATTAATTTTTTTTTGATTAAGTTTACTAGTAGTTGTGACTGAGATTATTAATTTTAATTTATGAATTTTGCCTTTTTGAATTTGTTTTCATCTTACCTTGAACATTCATCACGATGAAATAATGGTTTTGCTTGCAGGTATACCATGTCGTCTTCATGAGGAAAGAAAGCCTTCGTCCCTGGTTCGAAGAAAAGGAAGGGAGCGTCATCTTCCTCGGGTCCTACCACGAAAATTTGTCACCCTTTCCTACAGTTCCCCATTGGGCCCCAAGAAGAACATTTCCATATTCTACGGGCCCGACCCTTGGAAGTGGGCTGCTGTATAGATTGGGCCGCGATAGAACAAGTCCAACTCGCAGATGCAATTCGGGCCCTCCTCACCACCAATCCTTAGGGACTTTTCTTTGAGATTGTCGACCCGACATATCTCGACCTCATTATGGAACTCTGCTCAACGTTCCATCTTCAGACCATGATGGGCCATTTTGATGACCCAGGAACAATTCAATTTCACCTCAGCGGTCTAGTCCGCCAGTTGAACGTCCTAGAGTTCAGAACTGCACTTGGCCTTTACATTGAGGAATTCATGGAGGAGAATGAACTCCACGCTCTCAATCGCCACATCCATCACTCTCCTTCATGATGTTGGAACGCCCTCACCCCCAGTGCTGCCTCCTAGAATCCTAGTCGCTTCAAGGCATCTGCTCTCCCTTCATCTCTGAGGTACTTACACGCCATTTTGGCTCACACGTTAACAGGAAGGTGAGAGAGCACTGGCATCGTCAACACTCATGATGCCTACTTTCTATGGTGTATGTTGCACGGACATGTCATAGACCTTGCTTATTTCATTGCGCTCACCATTCAACATCAGATGGAGCGACAGAGGAAGGGGGTCATCTCCATTGGGCCCTATGTGACCTTGGGCTTCTCAACGCAGCAGCCCAATCATCCTCCCTCACTCTCATGGGCCAGATGTCCCCACAGGGCATCTCGAGCATGCTAAGTATGAGGATGATCGAGAAATGACGTGGCACCTTCCCTCCTCAGTACCGTCTTGTCCAATCCACCGAGGAGGAGGCCCCCGAGGATATTACTGATGATGTCCCTCCATGTCACGAGGACCCACCATCTCAGCCACCACCTCCTTTCAGCGCTTGGATAACATTGATGCTACTCTACAGCAGATTTGTCAGCACTTACACATCTTATCGCCACCCCCACCTTGTGAACCATCTAGCCATGAAGATGATTAAAAACTTTTATTTATTATTTTCTGTTTTTATTTTTATTTTATTTTAAGAGCACTTTTTATTTTTCTTTCACCTTATTTTTATTAGATTTTATAATTATTATTTTACAATTTTTAATTTTAGCTAATTCATAATGAGTACTTAGTCTTCCTGATATGTTTTCTAAAAGAGTTCCTAATTCTATCATAGTTATAAAGAGCTCCAAAGCTCATTATTACTCAGAAACTTGAAACACCATTGAGAAAGGTTCTCTACGACTACCATTCCTGCTCGACCATGACCATAGCCAACTTGAGCTATAATATTCTTTTGGCGCAGCATTTGTGGAACCCAACCTCTACCACCACCGGAGTATCCTCTTCAACTCTCACGCCGATTATTCTCCAAAACTCCAGTTCAAGGAATTCATTCATCATTCAGGAAGTTTCACTTTTCTCCCTATCTTATGATTATAAATCTATCTTTTTCAATATATCTACCTTTGTACATTGAGGGAAATGTACATCTTAAGTGTGGAGGGGTCTTCTTATATCATTATTAGAATGAATTCCAATTAGTCTATAATGTTTGTTGATATATCTTGAATGAAAACATAGGCATTTAGGCATTGATTTTTTAAACTTTAAGACATTAGGGAATCAATCATGATAAGTTGATTTTTGAAGAATTAAAAACTTTTAGGTTGTTTCCCCAAGTTTAGGTATTATCTTGTGTTGGAATTCACAAGTTTAAACATCAAAAAGCCATAATTTTTGTGAGATCTTGAGCCTTTAGAGCATCTATTATTTTTTTCATGCTCACTTTTATTGTTGCTTTGAGTGCGGCAATATTGAATTGTTATTCTAGAAGTTGCTTGATTATGCATGTCAAGACCACACCATTTGAGTTGATATGTCAAAATGATAAAGGCACTTAGGTTTAACCCACTCACTCCATAAAAGCCTACCTTCATAATTAACCCTTACTGAACCCCCTTGAGCCTAACAACCCATTCATTAATTTACCCTCAATATTAACCAATAACACATTATTGTTGAAATCCCCTAAATTAATTTGATACCTATTTTTGTCGAGATTTGAGTTCAAATAGTTGCTTAGCTATGTTTTATTCTATTTTCTAATCTGACTCGTTCTTAAAAAAAACATGTATACATATATGTAGTAGTGATCTTCTGAGCTAAAGAAGTTAAATTCCATATTCTGAGAAAAAGCTCTATTGTACGAAATTGATGACTAGTCATTTTTCTAGTTAGGTAAATTTTCAATTCAATCTCGATTCTAACCCTTTCTTTCAATTTGTGACCACACCCTCTAACCAAAGCCACGTTACAACCCTCTAAAGACCTTTTGATTGATGTTTCATCTCAATTTATAATGGTAGAGATTTGATTTTCATGCAAGCCTATGGTAATGACTTTTCACTATTGACTATTGAGTGCTTCATTTATTGTCCTTAAACACCTCAAGTGATTTGAGTGAATCTTTAGTGAGGATGTCAAACTCTGTGATATTTTGAATCAAAAGTAATTACTTAGTTGAGGGGAGACACCTATGTTTTCATGATTAAATTCTCAACTTGGAATGTTTGAATCTTTGATGTTCTTTCAGTTGAATTTTCAATGTATGACTACCTATGGATTATTTTGAGATATTATCGATAGAAATTATAAGTTGAAAAGAATTTATTTTGATTATGATTTGAGGATTTTGCTTGAGGACAAGCTAATGCTTAAGTGTAGGGGTATTTGATAAAACGTAATTTATACATATTTCTATCCCATGTTTAGCACATTTTATGGATGATTTTTCCTTAAATTTGGTGAATTCGATGCTCCTAATGCCTTAATTTCATATTTTATACTTAGGTGTGTACAGGAGAGTGAAAGGAACGAGAAACGGGCCAAAAACAGAGAAAATGGGCCAACGTATGAAATCAACACGACCTGGACCTCCTCACATGGGCAGACCACACGGCCGTGTCAATTTTGCAGTATCAAAGAATGACTCACATGGGTGGACCACACGCCCGTGCCTATTTAACAAGCTTGACCACGGGTTTAAGCAATCGCACACGGGCGTGTCACACCGGCGTGTTCCTGCCGAGCCCAAGTTTAGTCCAATTCGGAAAAGGCCAATTTTGAGGGTTCTTAAGCATTCTAAAGCTTATAAATACACCCTAGAGGAGGCAAAAAAGGGGGGAGAGAGGAAGTAGGGAACTGCTCAAGGAAAGCCGACTGATCCATCTCAGAAGCCAGATTCATCAGCAAGACTAAAGATCTCCCCTCAATTTCCCTTTAGGAGTTTTGGGTTTTTCTTTAT
Organism: Gossypium hirsutum; assembly: GCF_007990345.1. Lineage (NCBI taxonomy): Eukaryota > Viridiplantae > Streptophyta > Magnoliopsida > Malvales > Malvaceae > Gossypium > Gossypium hirsutum. The sequence continues at coordinate 98,957,684 of NC_053431.1, read as the reverse complement.
GTTTTGTATTCATTATTCTTCTGAGATGTTTACCTTTTTAGTTATGAACTAAAACCCCTAAATACCTAAAGGGAATGAAACCTAAGACAGATCTTGTTATTATTATCTGAATTATATGATAAATATTTGACTTGTTCTTAATTATGTGTTCTTAATTCTTGTTTTGATATTCAAGGATATTGATTCCAGTTAAGCTCTTATTCAATGGAGGAATGGACCTTGTCTAAGAGTACATTTGTCATAATTAAGCGGAGTTGGTTGTGCGCCTAGAGATAGGTTGACAAGATTTTGTCGGATTAGGGTGAAACCTAATAAAGGGATCCATAGATCGAGTTAATGCAACCCTAGCGAGTTAATTAGAAAGAGATTTCAATTATTCAACCTAAGGTTAGATGTTGTTAGGCTCGAGAGGGATAATAATATAACTTAGGGATTTCTACGAATCAAGTCAAATGAATAAATCGTCTGATTCAGAGTCAAATAACAAGTGAAGTCTACATGGATTTTTCCTTGGGTATTGTCTTAATTCAATCGTTTTTCCGAAAGTAATTGCCCAATTCTATTTTCGGTGAATTCTTAGTTTAGTTAATTAGTTAGTTAAAACAAACCCCATTATTCTTAGGCTAGATAATAAAAAGACAGTCATTACTAGTACTTTTAATTCCTTTGGGTTCGACAATCTGGTCTTGCTAAAGCTATACTACTGTTAGATAGGTACACTTGCCTTTATCATGATAATAGTTAGTTTCACGAACGATCCATTATAAATATTTAAAACCTGTCACGAATATCACATATCATCCTCCGTTTCGTAATTCCCAACCCATATGCAACCTAAACAGAATATCATATGAATGCAGCAGATATACATGTAACATTCATAAATCTAACCTTTAACACATAGGGGTATTGTGGTCATTTTTTGCCCTTAGGGGCATTTCTGTAATTTCTCTTTGTTATGGGTTTATTATTTACCTTGGCCCGTTAACAATTCCTTGTTGGCTAAAGTGAACAGATACTATGCACCAGGTAGGATTCCAGAGAAGAGGAGGTGAGTCATTAAGACCGCTTAAGTACCAAGCTCTCCCTAGATCCAATCCTAGACATGCATACACCCATTGCCACACCTTAACCTTATGACTCGTCCACAGTCGCAATTAATTAATTAATTATTATGTCCATTTAAGCAGTTTTAGATACTAAGCCCAAAACCCCTTACAAAGCCCAAAAAGTCTACATACATGTATATAGCCCACTAGGCCCAATCTCATTCATATGGCCCATTAGGCCCAAATCACATTCATAGTCATGCTTTTATACAATTTCTCATCACTTAGTATAAAGTTGCCAATTTTGCCTATTATGGGCCCTACAGCCCATCGGGCCCATTTAGCCCATTCTGGCTAGGTTGGCTAATACACGACCCAAGTCCATGGTAACGCTCATGGGGCCTCTGATAACCTATCGGTTTCCCCTTACGAGTGTTCGCACACTCGCAAGTCTATTGTAGCTAAAATTTTGACTTTTCGACATTTCGGCTTTTTGACATTTCGGGATTTGCCGATTTACTCTGTGTGTGCAGTGTATGTACACACCTGGTAATAAAGGGTGCTGCGATCTCCTTAGCCAAGAACCTACAATCGATGTCACTCAATGATTAATCACACATACTTATCGAATACTTTTACCAAAAGCTGAAATCTCACCTTAACCTTACCTGAAACGCCAAGCCTTAATAGCTTTTATTTGATCACTAATCATGAGTACTTCCCAAATCTACATTAACCTTTATCGTTAAAAAAAAAGACATAATGGGTGGCTTGTATCTAACATACGTCACCCTTCCCTACTAAGGCCTATTCGGCCAATCCTTACCAAAGTGAAGAACACTTACCAAAGTCCTAACACCTAAGGAGCAAATCAGTAAAGATCCAAAAGATTGAGATTCGATACTAATCCCCTACCAAAACCGGTTTAGAAAGAGTAAGGGATAGGAGTAATCTATACTAGCAAAAATCGACTAGAAGAGCAAGTACTTACAATAGAATCAGCCGAAGTAGAGGGAGTAGAGGCGACATAGAAGGTATTCAGCTTTTGAGATTTGTATGGTGAAAAAGGTTATTCGGCACAAATAAGAAGAGAAGAAGGAATTGGCTAAACATAAGGTGAGTCAAAGAGAATTGAGAAGAGAAAGGCAAGCAAAGAGCAAAGAATTCGGCTTCTAAGCACTTAGACTGAAAGGTGTTTTGACAACCCAAAATGAAGAATTCGACTAAAGAAACGGAAATAGTTTCAGAACCTACATATATAACAACCGAATTTCCTATCCGCAACTTCCCAATTTAGGTCCACCTCTCTTCACATCTCTCATCCCCTAATTTTTCTCCCTGATAACTCCTTAATCCCTTCCTTAAATTTCTCCTCTTATCACTCCCTGTAGAGTTCATATCCAACGCCACTATCGAGCATCCATAGAGCAAAAATAAATCTTCATTTTGAGCAAGGAGGGATTCGAACCCCAAACCTCCTTGTCATGCATGTGACGCCACCTCTGGGCCCCACATGTGACACCACTTGCCACTCTAACACAAGGCTTTTTGTGTCCAAATCCTCATTCATTTATTTAAAAACCAACCCACTAGCCAACAAAGTTCTTTTGGTTATTAAACTATAATTTCCTTCACCCCTAAGTTCGAACCCTAAACTAACCCAGGCCTATTAACACATAACTAGCACTTAACTAGGAATATTAAGCACACATTTTATCAAAACCGAAATAATAAGAAAGTTCGGGCTTTTGGGGCGTTAAGACTCTACCTTTTAAAAAAGAATTTCGTCCTCGAAATTACCTGATCCAAACAGTTGAGGGTATTGATGTCGCATTGCTTCCTCAGGTTCCCAAGTAGCCTCCTCAGTCTTGTGATACGCCAAAGCACTTTGACTAATGGAACGGACTTCCTTCTCAGTACCTTAACGTCACGCCCAATTATTTGTATAGGCTCCTCCTCGAAAGTTAGGTCTGGCCTAACCTTGATTCCTTAACTGCCACAAAATGTGAAGGATCCGAGCGATACCGTCTTAGCATGGAAACATGAAACACGTCATGAATCTAGCTTAGTTCAGAAGGTAATTCCAGCTGATAAGCGACTGGCCTAGTCCACCTCACAACCCGATATGGCCTAATGAACCTTGGGCTTAGCTTCCCCTTCCGTCCAAACCTTAATACCTTCTTCCACGAAGAGGCCTTAAGAAAAACTAAGTCCCCCAATGCGTACCCTATCTCTCGATGATTAAGGTCAGCATACGACTTCTGCCTATCCGAGGCCTCCTTCAACTGATCTCGAATCAATTTTACCTTATCCTCAGTATGTGCCACTAACTCTGGGCCCAAAATTCTTTGTTCGCCCAATTCTGTCCAACATGTTGGAGTTTGAGACCTTCATCGGTACAGTGCTTCATACGAAGCCATCCTAATACTCGCTTGATAACTATTATTGTACTCGAATTCGACTAACAACAAATAGTCTTCCAGCTACCTCGGAACTTAATTACACACCCTCTCAACATATCTTCCAAAACTTAGATCACCCTCTCTGACTATCCATCAGTTTGAGGGTGGAATGCCGTAATGAAGTTTAACCTAGTACCCAACGCCTCATGCAGCTTCTTCCAAAATCGCAAGGTGAAACGTGGGTCTCTATCAGATATTATGGAAATTGGCATTCGATGCAATCTTACAATCTCCACTACATACAATCTATCCAGCCTCTGTAATGAGTAATCGGTGCGAACTGATATAAAATGGGCAGACTTATTTAACCGATCCACGATAACCCATATTGAGTCTTTTTTAGTAGGCGTCAAGGGTAGCCTACTAACAAAGTTCATAGTAATCCTTTCCCACTTCCAGAGTGGAATCTTTACTGGTTCAAGCAATCCTGAAGGCAACTGATGCTCCGCCTTCACCTTTTGACAAACCAAGCATTTACTTATGAACTCCATAACCTCGCGCTTAAGTCAAGACCACCAATAAAGCTCACACAAATTCTGATACATCTTGTTTCCACCAGGATGCATAGCATAGAGACTACTATGTGCTTCCTACAAAATAGACTGCCTTAGATCATCATCCTTTGGTATACACATTCTCCCACGGAAACACAACACTCCCTCACTATTTATCCCAAAGTTTGACGTCTCCCCATTCTCTACTTGTCTAAAACGAGCACCCAAAGTCTCATCCACTAATTGCTTACTCCTTATCTACTCAACCCATACTGGCTTTACTTGAAGCTCAGCTAACAAGCTACCATCATCCAACAAACTTAAACGGGTGAGCATAGCCCTCAAGTTTGACTTAACCTTATGACTCAACACGTCAGCTTCCACATTTACTTTGCCAAGGTGGTATTCAATTGTACAATCATAATCCTTCAACAATTCCACGCACCTACGCTGCCTAAGGTTTAGCTCCTTCTGGGTGAGGAGGTACTTGAAACTCTTATGGTCTGAATAAATTATGCACCTCTCTCCGTATAAATAATGCCTCCATATCTTTAGCATGAAGACCACCACAGCTAGTTCCAAGTCATGGGTTGGGTAATTCAGCTCGTGAGTCTTAAGTTGCCTTGACGCGTACGCAACCACCTTGTAACACCCCTATCTCGTAACCGTCTTCGAAATAGATAAAAGGCATTACCAGACAGACAGAACATTTCAGAATCACATTTATCATAAAACATCATGTCATAAGCAATCATCTTTTAAGATGGTCTACGAGACCTAAAACATACTTTTAATAATAGTCAGAACTAAATTGAACACATACAAAAATTTTCAGAATCCAGAGAAAATTTCACTTTTGATGAGCTAAACCAAAGGTAAGTCAAAGAGAATTGAGAAGGGAAAGGCAAGCAAAGAGCAAGGAATTCGACTTCTGAGCACTTAGACTGAAAAGTATTTCGGCAACACAAAATGAAGAATTTGGCTAAAGGAAGGGAAATAGTTTCGGAACCTACATATATAATAGCCGAATTTCCTATCCCCAACTTCCCGATTTGGCTCCACCTCTCTTCACATCTCTCATCCCCTAATTTTTCTCCCTGATAAATCCTTAATCCCTTCCTTAAATTTCTCCTCTTATCACTCTCTGCAGAGTTCATATCCAACGCCAGTACTGACCATCCATAGGGCAAAAATAAATCTTTCTTTTGAGCAAGGAGGGATTCAAACCCCAAACCTCCTTGTCATGCATGTGATGCCACCTCTGGGCCCCATATGTGACACCACTTGCCACTCCAACACAAGGATTTTTGTGTCCAAATCCTCCTTCATTTATTTAAAAACCAACCCACTAGCCAACAAGGTTCTTTTGATTATTAAACTATAATTTCCTTCACCCCTAAGTTCGAACCCCAAACTAACCCAGGCCTATTAACACATAACTAGCACTTAACTAGGAATATTAAGCACACATTTTATCAAAACTGAAATACTAAAAAAGTTCAGGATTTTAGGGCATTACACAAGTCGTGTGGCCAAGTTAGTTTCGAGCACGGGTTAGACACACGGGTGTGTGATTGGCCGTGAAACCCAATTCAGGAGCCTCTCCAATTTTCACACAGCCTGGCATACAGGCGTGTCATGTGGCCGTGCGGACAAGTCAGTATGTATGCCCTGTTTTGCCATGGCCTAGACACACGGGCGTGTCTAATGCCTTGCAAGGCACGTGGCCTGTTCACACGGGCGTGTGACCTCTGTAATTTAGAAAAAAATTGTTTAGTATCGTAAATTATTGTAAGTGTTCGGTTTACTCCTGACCTCTTCCTAATGCATGTTTAAGGTCTCATTGACCTAAGAAAGGGATTTATTGTTGATATTTGGATATGATATGATAATGTATGGCTGTTGAATGTGAAATGACTACTAAATGTTTTGATATGTCCGGTAATGCCTCTTAACCCTAGCTTGGCGATAGATACGGGTTAGAGGTGTTACATTTGGTTGGTATCAGAGTTACGATTGAGTTGATTCTAGGACTAACGTAGTGTATGTGAGTCTAGCTATACATGCCATATCTATACGAATTGCGATAGTGTAATGATTCCTAACAATGAAAATGTCTTTTTATATAGTAAATGGATCCCGAATGAGCCGTAGCTGATGATGTTGAAAGTAACGTGCCTGCTCTCGCTCAATGGACATCGCCATATGACTCTAGACCTGCTACTAGTAGCCATGAGGGAGAGGTTAAGTAAGCCTTTTACCAAATGATAAATGATTGGTTCATTCAGTATATTAGAACCAATTCGGCTTTGCCACAACCTTCACCCTCGCTAAATCCTCCATAAGTTCCTGTTATGCCACAAGCTAATTCGATCCAGTTGAGTAAGCCACCTGTTGATAAATTAGAAAATATGAAGCTAAAGAGTTCCGTACCACTACCAATGATGATGCTGAGAGAGCTGAATTCTGGCTAGAGAATATGATACGAGTGTTCGATGAATTTTCATGTACTCCGTACAAATGTCTTAAATGTGTCGTTTTACTTTTGAAAAATGCGACGTACCATTGGTGGAAGACATTGATATCAGTGGTTCCAAGAGAACGAGTCACCTGGATTTTCTTTCAAGCTGAATTTTGAAAGAAATACATCAGTCAGAGATTCATTGATTAGAAACGTAAAAATTTCTTGAGTTGAAACAAGGCCGCATGTCTATTACGGAATACGAGCGAGAATTTGTGAGATTGAGCCAATATGCACGAAAATATATCTCGACTGAAGCAATAACGTATAAGAGATTCTAAGATGGTTTAAATAAAGACATCAAGTTGTTAGTTAGGATTCTGGAAATAAAAGAATTTGTAGTGCTTGTTGAACGAGCATGTAAAGTTGAAGAATTCGGGAAAGAAAAAAGGAAAGCTGACTTAGAAGCTAGAGATACGAGAAAGATATTCCCAAGTAAATCATTTTAGTCTGCATCAAAGAAATTCTGAGATGATTATAATCGTTCAAAGGCTAATGTGGGACATTCGAGTAGAGATCGTATTAGATCGCATTCGAGTTTCAGAGCTCCAGCTACTTCTGTTGCAAGTGTTGGAAATGTTCGATCCGATCGACCCGAGTGTAGACATTGTGGTAAAAGACATCCGAGAAGTTATGGATTGAATGACCGAGCTTGCTTTAGATATAGATCCTTAGCTCACTTTATCCCTGAATGTCCTAAGTCTGTAGAGTAAGAGATTGTGCAAAATTCGAGCCCGAGTGACAATATAGCTCGAAGTAGACTGCCCAGAAATACGGGTAATATGAATGGCAGTTAGAGGGGAACTAAACACAACTATTCAATCTGAGGCTAGAGCACCTGCCAGAGCCTATGCCATTAAGGCTCGTGAGGAAGCTGTTGGAACATCGGTGCCTCCAAGGTGTAGCAAAAAATTTAAAAAAAAATTCCGGTGATCCAAACCAATGATCCATGTGTAAGGAACGAATTGGGGTGATAAAAAGGTTTCAAAATTACCGAAACTTCAATCTGAGTAGATAGCGACGCCTAGGCAACAGGAATGCTGAACCATTATCGAACCAAGCCGCAATCTTTTCTGATGTCGGCCTCTACATAGTCCACCCGATTGACAATGAACAGTAGAAATCCCAGAAAACTATTTTCAAAGAGTATTTTGCTAAACGGCTGCTAGACCACTTTGCATATTTTCGGGCTAGTTTTTATATATCCTTTTTAGGGTTTTTACCCTTGCTATATATAACTCCCTCTTAATTGGTATATATTTATAACAAATTTTAATTCATTAAAATTAATCCAAACATAATAATTATCATTCAAATAAATATAATAATGTTTAACCAAAAATTATAATTACATTAATTATAATAAAGATTTCAGCAAACTATATTTATTTAAACTTATATACGAACTAAATTCATTTATCAATAAAATTACGTTCTGATTATGTGTACAACATCCTTGTACATATAGTATGTTCAACAATTTGATTGCCCAATTAAATTAATTCTATAATTAATTTAATTCATGTGACAACCAAGCAATATACCAACTATGTTTAACCTCGTTCATTTCAACCATAGGGTGTGACCCTATAGGTTCTTGTAATGTTAGCAATAATATTAGAACGATTCTAATGTTACAAACAATGAGTGGCATCTAGTAATGGATCAATGCTACCTAAGTTACTAGAATTCATGATTCGACATAACCTTTTGTGATTAACCTTTCATGCATTAATCCTTAAGTCCTATATCTTTAGAATGGACACAAGTCATGGAATAGTCACACTTGTATAGTCCATCCCATGTTTCTTGATACCTTGAGTAGACTATTATACATAAATAAGTATGACATCTCATATCAACTTATTTGAGCATGGCCATGCATTTCTAGCCTCATTCAATCAAGTGGCTTGAGATATTACTCCCATTATGTAGGAGGGACTTATCCTATATTGATCAACTATATCCCTCAACATAGATTGTGGTATATCCAACATCAGTCTTTATAGAACAACCAGTTACAGTGTTTGTTTGACTGTATCAAAATATACAACTCACGATGTTGGGATAAAGATGATCTTAAGTATGAGGATCATATACATATTAATCACTATGGGTAATGTTGTGACAATTACATAATAATCCAAGAAACATACTTATAGCGGGTCAGTCCAATATGTTGTTCTCTAACACACATATTCATGCATTGATTCTGACACTCCATATCAATGACAACTCTTTATCATCAATCAACTACATGTTAGTCTTAATGCATTATTATTGTCCTAGCCAACAATAATACTTGACTAAGGATCTTTTAAGAATAATCATATTATTCTCAGGACATTATTATAAAACAGTTTATTTATGCACACAGAAAAGAAACTGAAATAATAATGGCAACGCCTTATATTAATAAACATGATAAACCAAGTATGTTATTACAACCATCTCATGATTGATCTTTGGGAATACTCTTGCAGAAGCTTCGTTTGTCGATGTTATAACTGGTACTTTTACACTTTACAATACTTCTGTGATTGCATTGATAGATCTTAGATCAATGCATTCTTATATATGCATGAATTTATTGAGCAATAAGACTTTGCTTGTAGAGCCTACTAAATTTGTAATTAGAGTATCGAACCCCTTAGGCCGATGTGTTTTGGTTGACAAAGTGTGTAAGAATTGTTCGTTGATAATTCAAGATTCATGTTTTTCTGCTGATTTGATGTTATTACCATTCAAAGAATTTAATATAATTTTGGGTATGAATTTTTAACTTTGCATGATGCTATTGTAAACTGCAAATGGAAGACTATTGATCTACGATGTCAGGATGATAAGATTATTCGGATTGAGTCTAATGATCTAAATGGTTTACTGGCAGTGATCTCTTCGATTTAGCTCAGAAATATGTGAGAAAAGGTTGTGAAGCCTACTTTGCTTATATGATTGATTCGAAAATGGCAAAAAAGAAAATTGAATCAGTGCCTATTGTTTGTGAATTGCCTAATGTGTTTCCTGAATAACTTTCGGGATTACCTCCAATTCGAGAAGTTGAGTTTGGTATTGAATTAGTACCGGGGACTACTCCAATTTTGATAACTCCGTATAGAATGGCTCTAACCGAGTTAAAAGAATTAAAGCCTCAGTTGTAAGAATTGACTGATAGGGGTTTCGCAATAGTGAGCTTTTGTCCTTGGGGTGCTCCTGTTCTATTTGTGAAAAAGAAAGATGGTACGATGAGAATCTACATTGATTATCGTCAGCTGAACAAATGGACTATCAAGAACAAATATCCTCTACCCCAAATTGACGATTTATTTGATCAGTTGAAAGGAGCTACTGTGTTTTCAAAAATAGATCTGAGATCGGGATACTATCAGTTGCGAGTAAAAGATTCAGACATCCTGAAAACTACTTTATGAACGAAGCACAGACACTATGAGTTTTTAGTTATGCCTTTCAAATTAATGAATGCACCTTCTATTTTTATGGATTTGATGAACAGAATTTTCAAACTGTATTTAGATCAATTTGTTGTAGTATTCATTGATGACATTTTGATTTATTCGCGTGATGAAACTAAGCATACCGAGCATTTGAGAATAGTGCTATAGACTTTGCATGATAAGCAATTTTATGTGAAGTTTAGGAAATGTGAATTCTGGTTACGATAAGTTGGTTTTCTGGGACATATTGTGTTAGCATCTGGTATCCGAGTTGATCCGAGCAAAATTTTAGCTATCTTAGATTGGAAGCCTCTGAGAAATGTTTCTGAAGTCCGCAATTTTCTGGGACTTTTCGGTTATTATAGATGATTTGTAAAAGGCTTTTCTATGATTCTACTCTGTTGACGAAATTACTTCAGAAAGATGTGAAATTTGAATGGTTTGAAAAGTGTCAAAAAAGCTTTGATAAGTTGAAAGCCCTATTGACAGAAGATCTAATGTTAGTACAACCAGAATCAGGTAAAGAGTTTGTAATATATAGTGATGCATCTTTCAATGGTAAAGTCATAGCTTATGCTTCGATACAGTTAAAGCCGCACGAAAACAATTATCTGATGCACGACCTTGAATTAGCTACGATTGTGTTCGCTTTGAAAATTTGGTGTCACTATCTGTTGGGTGAGAAATGTCACATGTTTTCAGACCATAAAAGCTTGAAATATCTGATTACTCAGATAGATTTGAACTTGCGATAGAGAAGATGGCTAGAACTGCTAAAAGATTATGAGCTTGTTATCAATTATCATCAAGGAAAAGCAAATGTTGTTGCTGATGCTTTGAGTTGAAAATTATTGTTTGCAATGTGTGCAATGAATACTCATTTAGTTCTGTCTGATGATGGTTCGGTATTAGCCTAATTAAAAGTGAGACCGTTGTTTTTACAACAGATTATTGATGCTCAGAAAGTTGATAATGAGATAATAGCAAAACGAGCTCAGTGTGATTTGGATTCTGAATCTGAATATCGAATTGATAATGATGATTGTTTGAGATCCTAAGGTCGGATTTGTGTATCGAGAAATTTAGAGTTGATTCAGATGATTTTGAAAAAAGCTCATTGCAGTCATTTATCTGTACATCCAGGTAGTACGAAAATGTATAATAATCTGAAATAACATTACTGGTGGTTTGGAATTAAAAGAGATATCTTCGACTTTGTTTTAAAATGTTTGATTTGTTAGCAAGTTAAAGTTTAACATCAAGTGCCATCTGGTTTGTTACAACCGATTATAATTCCTGAGTGGAAATGGGATAGAATAGCAATGGATTTTGTTTCAGGTTTGCCCCTATCTCTGAGAAAGAAGGATACGATTTGGGTTGTGGTTGACCGATTGATGAAATCAACTCATTTCATCTCGGTACAATATGATAACTCACTTGATAAATTAGCTGAGTTATATATTGTAACACCCCTTGCCTGAGTCCGAGGTTGAGACTGGGCACGAGGTATTACCTAACTTAAACACATTCATACAATCATTTTGAGTCATAAAAACTTAATCGAATTTAAAACTTTTCAATATTAATCTAAAAATTCTTAATATGGGACAACGAGGCCCAAAACACAATCTGGAAAAGATTTGGGATTAATCCGAACACCTTTCAAAACTTTAAAAATGTCACTTGAAACAGGGGAACACGCCCGTGTGAAAGGCGACATGCCCGTGTATGCATTTTACATGGTCATGCTAAAGGCCCGTGTGGTTCACACAGCCTAAGTAAAAGGGGACACACTCGTGCCCCAAACCCATGTAAATTTAATTCCAATTTCGAACCTATAGGGGTTTTCACACGGCCGGGCACACGCCCGTGTCTATAGCCCGTGTCCCTCACACGGCCATGACACACCCGTGTCACAGCCCGTGTGTAAAAACTTTGACATTCTGTTTCTAACGTCAGCAACAAATTAGAGGCACACGGCCAAGGCACACGCTCATGGCCAGAGGGCCATGTTCTCCACATAGCTAAGACACACGGCCGTGTTTTTTCCCCTGTGTTTACTATCATGCATACTGACTTGCAAATTCAAGGTGCAGGGGACACACGACTAGCCACACTCTCATGGGGTAGACTGTGTGTCACACATGACCTAGACACACGACTGTGTGCCTACCTGTGTGGACAAAATAACGCTATTTACCAAGTATATTTGTCACCTTTACTTGCACCAAGCTATACTACATCAAGACAAACCCATTTAGTACACAACCACATAGCTAAATCAGCCCCAACCGAACATTCCACACATTAGGGCCACTCTACTTATTCATAAACAAGCTCAACAACATGCAAAATCATTCAATTTACTCATTCCCAAAAGAAGATCATCATTTGAATTTATCAATAACCAATATTAGCCACCATCCATGGAATTATACAAAATGACTCAATAGCTATGACAAGCCACTCTTTTGGCCTAAACAATGTGACTATTACAAAAAGACTAGTTCCTATATATGCCATAATCAAAATGATAAAACTAGCTATACCAAATGCTTCAGGGATAGTGTGACTGGCTTCTCCGATGTGAGGCAATGATCCACAAGCTAATTTGGCGGCACTATAAGAAAATGGAAAGGAAAAGAGGTAAGCATAAAGCTTAATAGTTTGCATGTAAATCTAAAATAACTACAAGTTACCATAAGGAGTCATACTCCCAACATAACTTAATTTGTACACGAAACTGAAGATTCATGAATATTATTTGTTCATATTCGTCTCTCACCAAAAATAAAATATTGATTGAATTCACATTTCATACTTCATGTAAAATACACAAGTGGTCATAAGCATAACTTACTCACTTTCCATCCTTACTAAACATACAACGTAAATGAAGCTTGTATTTCGTAAATCTCTATAATGCCGCAAAAATATAAGGTCTGTAATTTTGCATGGTTTGGCATAAATTCCATGTTTACTTTAATGGCTAGGTGATATGGGTATGTTTGGGGGTGTTTGGGAATTCCTGGGTTCAAGCTCTGACTTTTGCAGAATTTTTTATTTTACTCTTAAAAGAATCTGGGTACTGACGCATGGGCTTTATAAATAGTTGTGGTAGATTTATGTCACAAGTGAACTTATGGTCTAATGGTTGTAGCGTCATTAAGGTGGTAAGGGAGCTTGAGTTCATGTCACTCTATGCATAAGGAGTATTTATTTTATTCCTTGGCTGTGTGAGTGGTGGAGTCGGATTGAGACTTTGAGTTGAATTGGTCAACAGAAATTTGAATGGGGGGTTGGAGAGGTTGGCTGAGAAAATCAAGGAGTGATTATGGAGAGATAAGGGGAGGGGATCAAGAAGATGCGGAGAGAGGTAGTAGTGGCCGAAAATAGGAGTCTCTTTGGTTGCTATTCGATCATGGGCAAGGGGGAGTGCCGAATTGATTTCTTTTGGGTGTTGCTTGTTTCTCTTTTTGTTTCAGACAGTTTTCTCTAGTCTTTTTTTGGCATTTTGAAGTTGCAGCTGAATTGACCTTTAGCATACTTTCTTCTTTTTCTTCTTCCCTTACTCGAATACCCTCTTTTCTTTTCTGCCTTTGGACGTTCCCCTCCTTGACCGAGCATTCCCTTGGTTTACTCACAAGCTTGTGCCAAAACTTTCTTCCTCCTCTTTCATTTCTGGTTCGATTTTCTTCAAGGTTTCTCTGCTGTGCTAGCCAAATATCCTCTCTCTTAGCCGAATCTCTCCCTGCTTTGATTAAGGTAATTGAGTTTCCTCTTAGATTGCCAAACTCTTAGCATTAGCCGAGCCTTGCTATGGCTATCACTGATTTGTAGGTTCACGATTGTGCTGTTCCTCTTTTTTTTTACTGTGCTATAGTAGTTTCCCTCTCTAATCCCTTCTTTTTATCGATTATTATCAAGAGTACGTTCATGGCATCGCGTGCCTCAATTGTAGGTTGTGCTGGGGTAGGCTGAATGCTGCTATCCTCCTCTCTTAGACCACGTTTCGGCAAGAAGTGCTCTTGGTTTAAGTGGATTACATTTAAGGTTATTTAACAAATTAGACTTTAATGCAAATCGTTGCCAATAAGTGACTAATCGTTGGTGAAGGGTGGATTGAACCCTACTTCTTTTATCAAGGTAAGCGGTATGTATTGTTGGGGGATTAAGAGTTCATAAAAGGGTGGTTAACCCGAGTGATTAAGAACTGACATTGGATCATTATTTTTGGATTTAGGTTGGGCACGTGGTGATTGACGTTCTTTTCTCCAAAAGGGTTGAAACCGTACACCAAATCTTGCTACTATCAAAACGTTGGATAAAGGTGTGTATTCACACCACTATGTTACAACAAATCGGCAAAAGCCGAAAAGCTGAAAATTTGAAACTTTGGTATTTGAGGCCTCACGAGCGTGCGAAAGCCCGTGTGGTAAATCAAGCCTACAAATCAAGGGTAACAGACTGAAGAGGCTGCCACAAGTATTCTCGTAGGCTTGGGCCGTTATGGACCTTGTTAGACCGAGTAGGCCCAATGAGCTCGTGGGCCCTACATGGATAAAATTTACGGTAAGTGACAAATAACGGAGTGGGCTATGGTGACCACATAGTCGCGACTGAATTGGGGCTAAATGGGCCACACGAGCGTATGGGCTCACTTGGGCCCATTTATATTGTTTTGGCCAAATGAGCTATCTGAGTTGTTCGAGATGACTGTAGACCTTTGAAGGGTTGTTATCTGTACTGAGACCCAATAATTAGTTAAATGACCGAAACACCCTAGAGGGGTAAAATTATTGTTTTACCCCTAACTGAAGAAATGACCATTATACCACTAGTGGTAGGTTAAATGATGTGTGTATGATATTTATATGACTGGTTTGAGTATGGCATACTGTATACACGTAATATTTATGACACGACATACTGTATGGGGTCGGGATTCGAATTTGGACGAAGTACTGTATTAGTGGCTTTGCCACGTAATTACTACTCTGGTGGCTTTGCCACGTTTACTGTTATTAGCAGCATTGCTACGTTACTATTAGTAGCGTTGCTGTGATATTAGTGTGTTGGCTGGGTGGGTCGATTTAATCCCCACATGGTGTGCTGGTTGGTATGGGTGGTGCATTGGTTGGATTGGGGTGGGTTACATGACTGCACTGTACTGATACTGAATTGGGCTTAGGCTCACACTGTTACTGTATAGGGCTAAGGCCCAGACTGTACTGATACTAAATAGGGCCCAAGCATTGACTGTTACTGCATGCATTGTTTACTGCTTGATTGGTAGGGGATTACACACTGAGTTTTTGCAAACTCACCCTTTCTTTTAACTGTACAAGTAATCCTCAGCCTTAAACGGTTGGGAGATGCGAGGGACTCGGAGGTGGCCACACGATTGCTGATGTTCTAATTTTGACTTTATTTACTCAAATTTCATATTGGATTTTTGGTTATGTAATAAGGTCATTTGAGGTTTTAACTTTTATTTGGGCTTTAATATCTTACCTTAAGCTGCTAGAATAGGAATAGACGAGTTTTCAAACCATTTACTGTTTTCAAAATCTTATGTTTTAAACTTCTTAAATTTAAATTGGCTTCCGCAACTGAAAGAGATTTTCAACAAAATTAAGGAAGTTTTTAAAAGTGATTGACTTTTCAGTGAACCACGTTTTTTAAATTAAACGAACAAAAACTGAGAATTTACACAAGCTTTAAATAGTAAGAAGGGTTTTTCAATGGAAACACGGTTTTGAAAAACACTTTGATGTAACCCGCCAGATTAGGCCATAACGTCTAGGCTGGGTTTGGGGTGTTACATTTAGTGGTATCAAAGCAAGGTTGTAAAACTCGGCTGTGGAATGGGTTTTTAAAAAATTCGATTTCTAAGCATTGTGATTGGAAATGTGGCACACCGAGTCTCCGACACCAAATTTGTAAGTTTTCTGACACTGTTTTTTTTATAAACTAAAATGTATTACCGAGGGACTACTATAGGTAGTAGAACTACGCAGAAACTTTGTAGTTAGAGTAAACTGGGACTATAGAAGACTAAAAACTGTAGTAAGATTCTGTTCTGTGGAAACAAACTGGGACTATAGAAGACTAAAAACTGTAGTAAGATTCTGTTCTGTGGAAACAAACCCTAATTAATATTGATCATAATGCATTATTAATAAATATTGAAATTATATTATAAAATGATTCATAAAACTTTAAAACAGATAATTCGCTATCGAAATTAGCACAAGAGGTACTCGCGAAAGGGGTACACGAGGCTGTCGTAGAGGCCGGGTTAGGTCTTTAGCATCGGGTCACATACCTGCTAGGGAGGCACCAGCTTCACTAGTAACTGAGACAAGGTCTCATAACCGAGCAGCTGAGGATGATGCTCTATCCTAAGCAATGCTACATGTTCTTGAAAGGGTTGCTGGAGCGAGCACTGGATTAGTGGGTCGAGGGTCTATTTCTGAGCGACTGAAAGGGGTACATGGGCAAGAGGGAGTGTCGAATTGGTTTCTTTTGGGTGTTGTTTGTTTCTATTTTTGTTTCCGGTAATTTTCTTTAGTCTTTTTCTGGCTTTTTGAAGTTGCGCCTGAATTGACCTTTAGCATAATTTCCTTTCATTTCAAATCTGCGTAGGATTTCTATCTATCTGAAGCAGCCTTCAAACAGTCGCGAATCACTTTAACTTTCTCTTCGGTTTCCTTGACCACGTCAACCCCGTAATCTGATTTTCTTTATGTTCGGTCCAATATAAGGGCGTTCGACACTTGAGTCCATACAAAGCCTCATAGGGTGCCATTTTCAGACTTGACTAATAACTATTGTTGTAAGCAAACTCTACCAGTGGTAAATACCTTTCCCAGTTATCTTGAAACTTGAGAGCACAACACCGCAACATGTCTTCTAAGATCTAAATCACTCTTTCCGACCAGCCGTCAGTTTACGGGTGAAAAACCATACTAAAATTCAGTTTTGTTCGCAATGCCTCTTGTAACTTCTTTCAAAATCGTGACGTAAATCTTGGATCTCTATCCGAAATAATCAACAAGGGTACTCCATGAAGTCTCTTGACCTCAGAAACATACAATTTAGCTAATTTCTCAAGGGAATTATCGATATGCACCGGTATAAAATATGTCGATTTGGTAAGCCTATCAACAACAACCCAAACGCAATCCTTTTTCCTTGGTGTCAAAGGCAAACCTGACACAAAATCCATGGTTACACGGTCCCATTTCCACTCATGAACCATTACGGGTCGAAGTAAACCTGAAGGTATTTGGTGTTCAGTCTTCACTTGTTGACAAACTAGACACTTAAAACAAACTCAGAAATGTCCCTTTTCATTCCCATCCACCAGTACATTTTCTTCAGGTCGTTATACATTTTCACACTACTCGGATGGATAGACAAGCAACAACTATGTGCCTCTCGTAAAATCCTCTGAATAAGTTCATTGTCCTTGGGTACACAAACCCTATCCTTGAACATTATACACCTATCGGTACCAATCTGAAAGTCTAATTCACAATCTGTCTTGTTCTGAGTCATCTTGGCTTGCAATTCCTTATCACCCTTCTGAGCTTCACAGATCTCTTGAAGGGGCATTGGTCTAGCTCTCAGTTCTATTAGAACCGAACCATCATTGGCTCTAGACAACTGAGTGTTCATTGCCCTCAAGGAGAATAATGACTTTCTACTCAGAGCGTCGGTTACTACGTTTGCTTTTCCTGTATGGTAGTCGATTATCAACTCGTAGTCTTTTATCAACTCCAACCATCTCTGTTGTTGTAGGTTCAACTCCTTCTAAATCATCAAGTACTTGAGGCTTTTATGGTCGGTGAACACTCAACATTTCTCACCATATAAATGGTGTCTCCATATTTTCAATGCGAATACAATGGCAGCCAACTCTAAATCGTGTGTCGGGTAGTTTTTCTCATGCGACCTTAACTGTCTTTATGCATAGGCTATGAATTTACCTTTTTACATAAGTAGGCACCCCAATCCATTCAATGAGGCGTCGCTATATACCACAAACTCTTTTCCAAGTTCTAGTTGCATTAAAACTGGGGCTTTAGTCAATAAAGCCTTTAATGTCTCAAAACTCTGTTGGCACTTATCATCCACTCGAACTTGACCTTTTTTTGTAGAAGTCAGTCATCAGAGTAGCTATCATCGAGAACCCTTTAACAAGCTTCCTGTAGTACCCAGCTAAGCCCAAAAAGCTTCTAATCTTTAACACATTCCTCGGCGATTTTGAATCTACAATAGTTGAGATCTTACTCAGGTCAGCTCTAATTCCATCACCCGACACTATGTGTCCTAAGAATCTAACCTCTCGAGCCAAAACTCACTTTTACTAAACTTGGCATACAGCTGCTTATCCCTCAAGGTCTGCAAAACAGTTCTCAAATGTTCTACGTATTCACTCGCATCTCGAGAAGAAATTAATATATCATCGATAAAGACCACTAAAGACTTACTCAAATATAGCCATAAAATGTGGTTCATCAAGTCCATAAACACCGCAGGGGCATTTGTTAAACAAAAGGCATAACAAGGAACTTATAGTGCCCATACCGTGTCCTGAACGCGATTTTCAGTACATCTTCCTCCTCTACTCTGAGCTGGTAATAAATAAACCTTAATTTTATCATGGAAAACATGATGGCTCCTTTCAATTGGTCAAACAGATCGTCTATCCTTGGCAAGGGATACTTGTTCTTTACAGTCACCTTGTTAAGCTATTTGTAGTCTATACATAACTTCATCGACCTATCTTTGATCACGTGATTCGTAACAAGTAATAAATATTTATAATGAAGATCAAAGCTAGACTAACTATTATCACGACGAAAAGGCAAGTGCACCTATCGAACAATGGTATAGTAATGGCAAGACCAGGATATCGTACCCAAGGGAACCGAAAGTACTAGTAATAACTATATTTTTATTATCTAGCCTAAGAATAAAAGGGTTTGTTTTAATTAACTAATTATTTAAACTAAGAACGCACAGAGAAAAGAATTGGGGAATTGTTTTCGGGAAAATCGATTGACTTGAGACAATACCTAAGTAAAAATCCACTTGACTTTACTTGTTATTCTGGCTCCGAATCGGACGATTTATTCATTCAACTTGTTCTGTAGAGATCCCTAAGTTATGTTATTATCCCTATTCAAGACTAATAACGTCTAATCCCTAGATTGAATAACCGAGACTTTTCTCTAATTAACACTCTAGGGTTGCATTAACTCGATCTATGGATCCCATTATTAGGTTTCACCCTAATCCAGCAAAATCTTGTCACCCTATTTCTAGGCGCGCAATCAACTCCGCTTAATTATGACAAATGTACTCTTAGACAGGGTCTATTCCTCCTCTGAATAAGAGCGTGTCTTGAATCAGGATCCTGGGATATCAAAACAAGAATTAAGAACACATAATTAAGAACAAGTTAAATATTTATCATACGATTCAGAAAATAATAACAAGATTCATCTTAGGTTTCATTCCCCTTAGGTATTTAGGGGTTTAGTTCATAACTAAATAAGAAAACATCTCCGAAGAATAAAGAATAGAAAACATAAAGAAAACCTAAAAATCCTGAAGGGAAATTGAGGAGAGATCTTCAGTTTTGATGATGAATCCGGCTTCTGAGATGGATCAATCAGCTTCCTTGGGGTAATTCCTTACCCCCCTTCTCTGTCTCCCTTTTTCTCCTCCTCTAGGGTGTATTTATAGGTTTTGGAATGCCTAAAAACCCTCAAAATTGGCCTTTTCTGAATTAGAATCAACTTGGGCTCGGCAAGGACACGCCCATGGCACACGCCCTGTGCGATTACTTCAGGCCGTGTTCGAGCCTACCAAATTGGCACGGCCGTGTGGTCTGCCCGTGTGAGGAGGTCCAGGCCGTGTCAATTTCGTACTTTGGCCCATTTTCTCTGTTTTTCGCCCGTTTCTCGTTCCTTTCACTCTCCTATGCTCTCCTAAGTATAAAACATGAAATTAAAGCATTAGGAGCATCGAATTCACTAATTCTAATGAGAAATCATCCATAAAATGCATTAAACATGGGGTAAAAATACATATAATTTAAGGTTTATCAAATACCCCCACACTTAAGCATTTGCTTGTCCCCAAGCAAAATCCTCAACTTATAATCAAAGTAAATTCTCCTCAACTTATAATTCTTATCGATAATATCTCAAAATAATCTGTAGGTAATCATACATTGAGAATTCAACTAAAAAACATAAAAGTTTCAAACATTCCAAATTGGTAGGGCCGTGTGGTCTGCCCGTGTGAGGAGGTTCAGGCCGTGTCGATTTCATACTTTGGCCCATTTTCTCTATTTTTCGCCCGTTTCTCGTTCCTTTCACTCTCCTATGCTCTCCTAAGTATAAAACATGAAATTAAAGCATTAGGAGCATTGAATTCACTAATTCTAATGAGAAATCATCCATAAAATGCATTAAACATAGGGTAAAAATATGTATAATTTACGGTTTATCAAATACCCCCACACTTAAGCATTTGCTTGTCCCCAAGCAAAATCCTCAACTTATAATCAAAGTAAGTTCTCCTCAACTTATAATTCTTATCGATAATATCTCAAAATAATCCGTAGGTAATCATACATTGAGAATTCAACTAAAAGAACATAAAAGTTTCAAACATTCCAAGTTTAGTATTTAATCATGAAAACATAGGTGTCTCTCCGCATCTCAGTAATTACCTTTGATTCAGAATATCACAGAGTTTCATATCCTCTGTAACACCCCGAACCCGAAACCGACACCGGAGTCGAACACGAGGTGTTAACTGGCTTTAACCCCTTTACAAAATTTATTTTCCAGACACTGCCCAATCTGTGTACTAGCCGCTTTAAAAATCATATCTTGAGTTCCGTAACTCGAAAATCAGTTTTGTAATTTGTCCCAGAAACTAGACTCATGTGCCCATCTATTTATTTTTTTCTAGAATTTTTGGTTGGGCCAATTAGTACAGTTTATTAGTCAAAGTCCCCCAAGTTGCAGGGGTCGACTACACTGACCTTTGCCCATTACGACTGGGATATCTCCCTGCACGGGGCTTCAATACTGTTGCCGTTTGTTTCTATGAAAACTAGACTCAGAGAGGAATCTGCACATATATGGTACGACCCCTAATTATCTCTGGTTAATCTATAATGAATTTCCAAAGTCGGAGCAGGGAATCCAGAAACCGTTCTGGCCCTGTCCCACTAAAATCTGATTATCTCTTAATATACTACCCATATGATCTTTTCGTTACTTCCTCATGAAAGCAGACTCATCGAGCTTCGATTACATAATTTATTCATCAATTAATTCCACTCCCACTATTTTTAGTGATTTTTCAATCTCATGACACTGCTGCTGCCAGCATCTGTTACGAAAGTAACTAGGTCCATTTCATGCCTACCCTTGATCCAATTCAATCGAACATTCGTGCCATTTTCGCATGGCTTAAAGTTTACATGCCATAATTCAAACACAACGTACTAGCTTATACATGCCAAAATGATCTTCTAAACACACTAAGAAGAAAGTACCAAAACTTGCTATCCGGTGTGATGACTTCAACAACGGCCCGACCCCGCAAAAATAGATGAGTCCAAGCAACCTATAGTGGGTGACAAGGAAACATCGAGTGAGTTTATAACTCAGTAAGTCATAAGCAATGCACTACCATCTATCAACAACATTATCACAAGAGGAAACAAAATGGAGCGAGACAATTTACTCCATCCATACCGAACCATACCATAGTTCCTCCAACTTATCAATTCAATTTCATATCAATTCATGCATTCACATTCTATATACTCATCAATAGGACATTGAAGCAATTTCATAAATCGATTTATTTTCGTTACAATCAAACGACTATACGACCTTTCACCCATCCTACAATAAAACTTATGTACGTGACTTCAAGTATATTTGTCACATAGGTTCGAACTTACCGAGCTCAACACCAAGTATAAGCATAGCACCTATTAGCCACGTACTCAAGACACTTACCCGACCCGCTGTCCGCGATCGACTCAATAGTGTCGCACACATGGTGTCCATAATAATTCACGAATGTATATTGAGCCCGCACACTCAGTGCTATGTAATCAACTCGCACACTTAGTGCCACGTAATCAAATCGCACACTTAGTGCCACATAGTCCATTTCGCACACTTAGTGCCGCATGGTCAATTCGCACACTTAGTGCATCATATTCATTTCGCACACTTAGTGCAACATAGTCAAATCGCACACTTAGTGCTGTACAATTTAATCCCGCGCACTTAGCGCCAATCTCATGGTCATAAATGGTTATCCCGCACGTTTAGTGCCGAGATCAACAACTCATTACATCTTACCTCTTCTCTTTCATTCAACAATTTCATCATCACATACGTACATGCATATATATATGTATATTTATTCATTCCAATCAGCATCAATACATACACATTATGACCATTTGAAATACTACCCACTACATGCTTAATGACTTACCTCGTGTTGGGTAAGACGGTTCCAACTCGGCTACTCGATAACCTTTTCTTTGCCTTTGCTCGATTCACCTCCTTTAGCTCCTTGAGCTAAATCAATAATTTAACTAGTTTAACCATCTTGCTAACCATTCATACTTCAATT
This sequence comes from Gossypium hirsutum, assembly GCF_007990345.1. NCBI lineage: Eukaryota > Viridiplantae > Streptophyta > Magnoliopsida > Malvales > Malvaceae > Gossypium > Gossypium hirsutum. The sequence goes on along the minus strand of NC_053431.1, from coordinate 98,935,010 downwards.
ACACATGCATATGTAAGTTTGTATATTCGGCAATGACACTGGTAATTTAGCAACCCTTAGTTTAACTCATAATTGTTCATAACACATTTAAAGCATCCACTCCATTCCATCATTTTAAAGCACATACATTACTCAATATTATCCAAATTCACATTCGGCATTTTCACAAACACACATGCCGATTTCATTCACTCATTTCTAATGTTAATTAAGAAATGTCGAATGTCACCAACTAAATGGCATACACACTCACCCACATGTATAAAAATCATCCACACCACCTATAGCTCATTCGGCCTTCACCCTTGCTAGTTTTTCCCATTCTTTTGTCGGTTATATATACATAGTCCTAAGGTAGTATCATGAATGGGCTTACATATATTTGTGTATATATATATATATGGCCGAATATGCAAAGCTTAACTCAACATCACCTATGTTCCTAAGTGATGGCCGAATATGTATTTCTATATCTATTCATCAACTATATTATTACCTCTAATTTATCTAGTCACACAATTTCATCTCATGAATACTTGACCCAAGTCTCTCAAAAATGAAACAACATCTAAAATGAACATCCCATTTTACCCCATATGGCCGATTACTACATTAGTTACCAAGCTAACAAATTCAACAATTTCAACCTCATTACAACTTCTACTAAGAGTTTCAAGCTTCTTGGCCGAACTTCAACCTCAAAATCCTAAGTCCAATCTATAGGATGAGTAGAATTTAAACTAACCATCTCAAACATGCATAGATTTTCAAGAATCCTTCAATACATACCTCATTCTAGTTGCATGCATGGCCAAACCTCTTAGAAACTTTTCCCCTTGGCACCGAATATTCAAGAGCTTCTTAATCAACTTGAAGATGACCAAATGCCTTAGCTTCACTTTCTTCTTTTCTTTCCTTCTCAAGTCACGGCAATGGGGGGGGGAAGAACATGGATGAGACAACTTTGTTCTCATCACCCCTCCCTTTTCATTTCTTTATTACTAACCCTTTATTATATTTTTTTCTCCCATAACACACTAACACAACATGTTTCCAACATGTTTCACCCCATAACATTTTGTCCACTCTCATGCTCATGGCCGGCCACTACTAATTGGGGGGGAAATTGACATGCAAGTCCCCCTTTTTCTTACATGCACTAATAGATCCTTATGCTTTGACCTATCATATTTCAAAATTTTCTCACATAAGTCCTATTTACTAAAATTCACCTACAATTAATCAAAATTCAAATATGAAATTTTTACACATGCATATATACATATAATAAGCATCAAATATGACAGCTAATTATTTTTATGACTCGGTTTAGCGGTCCCGAAACCACTTCCCGACTAGGGTAAATTTTGGGCTGTTACAACTCTCCCCCACTTAAGAAATTTTCGTCCCCGAAAATCTTACCGGTAAATAGGTTTGGGTATCGTTCTTTCATCGAGCTCTCAGTTTCCCAAGTAGCTTCCTCAATCCCATGTTTGAGCCATAACACCTTCACTAACGGAACCCTTTTGTTTCGCAACTCCTTTACCTCACGAGCTAGGATACGTATCGGTTCTTCTTCATAACTCATATCGGCTTGAATTTCAACCTCTGATGGGCTAATTATATGCGACGGATCAGATCGATAGCGTCGAAGCATCGAAACATGAAAGACATCGTGAATCTTTTCAAGCTCAGGGGCAAAATCAATCTATACGCAACTGGCCCCACTCGTTCGGAGATTTCGTACGGCCCAATGAATCTCGGGCTCAACTTGCCCTTACGGCCAAACCTAAGTACCTTTTTCCAAGGCGAAACTTTAAGGAACACTTTATCTCCCACCTGATATTCAATGTCCTTCCGTTTTAGATCCGCATACGATTTCTGACGATCTGTGGCTGCCTTCAGACTTTCACGGATTACTTTTACTTTCTGTTCGGCATCTTTAATCAAATCAACTCCGAAAATTTTACTTTCACCGAGCTTGGTCCAAAACAATGGTGTACGGCATTTACGACCGTACAAAGCCTCGTAAGGTGCCATCTTAATACTTGATTGAAAACTATTGTTGTAAGCGAATTCAATCAAAGGTACATACCGTTCCCATGAACCACTAAACTCAAGGATGCAGCATCTCAGCATGTCCTCGAGTATCTGAATTATCCGCTCGGATTGACCATCGGTTTGGGGATGAAAAGCGGTGCTAAAATGCAGCTTGGTACCCAAAGCTTCTTGCAATTTCTTCCAAAATCGCGAGGTGAATCTCGGATCTCTATCCGACACGATAGAAATAGGTACTCCATGAAATCTCACAATCTGAGAAACGTACAATTCGGCTAGTTTATCCAATGAAAAATCCGTACGCACGGGGATAAAGTGAGCCGACTTAGTCAGCCTATCAACAACAACCCAAATCGCATCCTTCTTACTTGCGGACAATGGCAGTCCGGACACAAAGTCCATTGTGACTCGGTCCCATTTCCACTCGGGTATCATGATCGGCTGAAGTAACCCTGAAGGCACTTGATGTTCCGCTTTCACTTGTTGACATATTAAACATCTCGAAACAAAGTCGGAGATGTCTCGCTTCATACCATGCCACCAAAACCGACGTTTCAAGTCGTTGTACATTTTCGTGCTCCCCGGGTGAATTGACATTCGGCTACAATGGGCTTCGTTCAGGATCATCGGAATGAGTTCCGAATTCCTTGGAACGCACAAACGACTTCTAAACCTCAAACAACCATCATCATCAATCTGAAACTCCGATTCCTTGTTCGGAACACACTCAGCTCGTTTTGCAACCAATTCATCATCGACTTTCTGAGCTTCACGAATTTGATGTGTCAATAATGGTTTGGCTTTTAATTCAGCTACTAACACATTGTCAGGTAGAACAGACAAGTGTACATTCATCGCTCGCAAAGCAAACAGTGATTTCCGGCTTAAGGCGTCCGCAACCACATTAGCCTTTCCCGGGTGGTAATCAATGACAAGCTCGTAATCTTTCAACAATTCAAGCCAACGTCTTTGTCGCAGATTCAAGTCCCGTTGAGTCATCAAATATTTGAGACTTTTGTGATCCGAAAACACATGGCACTTCTCACCAAACAAATAATGTCGCCATATTTTCAATGCAAACACAATGGCGGCTAGTTCGAGATCATGGGTCGGATAATTTCTCTCGTGTGGCTTCAATTGTCTCGACGCATAGGCCACAACTCGACCTTCTTGCATCAATATGCAACCCAACCCGAGTAGGGATGCGTCACTATAAACGACAAACTCTTTACCCGATTCGGGTTGTACCAAAATTGGAGCTTCAGTCAGATGAGTTTTCAGTTGATCGAAGCTTTTCTGACATTTCTCCGTCCATTCGAACTTAACATCCTTCTGAAGTAGCTTCGTCATTGGTGTGGCTATCATCGAGAAACCTTTGACAAATCGTCGGTAATAACCGGCGAGCCCTAGAAAGCCTCGGACTTCGGTAACATTTCTCGGAGGCTTCCAGTTAAGTATGGCTGAAATTTTGCTCGGGTCAACCCGAATACCCGATGCGGATACCACATGACCCAAGAAGCTAACCTCTCTTAGCCAGAACTCACACTTACTGAGCTTAGCATATAACTGCTTATCCCGCAAAATTTGCAACACTAGCCTCAGATGCTCAGCATGTTCGGCCTCATCTCTTGAATAGACCAAGATGTCATCAATAAACACAACTACGAACCCATCCAAATACGGCCTAAAGATCCGATTCATCAAATCCATAAACACCGCAGGGGCATTAGTGAGCCCAAACGGCATCACTAAGAACTCATAGTGACCGTACCTCATTCTGAAAGCAGTTTTGGGTACGTCCGAGTCTCGAATCCGCAACTGATAATAAACCGATCTCAAATCTATCTTTGAGAACACCGATGCCCCCTTTAATTGATCGAACAGATCATCAATACGCGGCAACGGATATTTATTCTTTATCGTCACTTTATTCAGTTGACGATAATCAATGCACAACCTCATGGTTCCGTCCTTCTTTTTCACGAACAATACTGGTGCACCCCAAGGTGAGAAACTCGGTCGAGCGAAACCTCTATCCGTCAATTCTTGCAACTGAGCTTTCAACTCTTTTAACTCGGTTAGTGCCATACGATACGGAGCGATCGAAATAGGCGTAGTTCCAGGTACAAGCTCAATACCAAACTCTACCTCCCGAACAGGTGGCAAACCCGGTAACTCTTCAGGAAAAACATCCGGGTATTCACAGACCACCGGCACCGATTCGGGTTTCTTTTCTAACTCCTTGTCATCAAGTACATACGCGAGGTATGCTTCGCACCCTTTCCTTACATATTTCTGGGCCAACATTGCTGATATTACAGCTGGCAACCCCCTTAAGTCCGCAGACTTAACTCGGATTATTTCGTTATTTGTGCACCTCAAATCGATAGTCTTGCTTTTGCAATTCACAACCGCATCATGCGCGGTTAACCAATCCAAACCAAGAATAACATCAAACTCGCCGAATGGCAAAAGCATCAAATCAGCCGGAAAACAGGATTCTCGGATTATTAGAGGGCATCTCTTACACACTTTATCAACAAGTACGCATTGACCCAAAGGGTTTGATACTCGAATTACGAGCTCAGTAGACTCAACAGGTAGAGTCTTACTGGTTGCTAAGGTTTCGCATACATATGAATGAGTAGAACCAGGGTCAATCAATGCAATCACATTAGTATCAAAGAGAGTGAAGGTACCAGTGATGACGTCGGGGGAGGATGCCTCCTCTCGTGCGCGAATGGCATATGCTCTAGCAGGAGTACGGTTCTCGGCGCGATCGGCCGTATCAGAGGCCCCCCTCTGACTACCACCCCTGCCTCCTAATATTCTCGGTGGTCTACCTCTAGATGTCACTCCACTAGGTCTTGCACCTTGAATCTTATTCTTCTCATCCAGCTCCGTGCAATCTCTAATGAAGTGGTCCTTCGAACAACATCCGTAACAGGCCCTGTTAGTAGACTTGCCCCAACATTCACCTAGGTGTCGTCTTCCACATTGGGGACATTCAGGTTTTCTCGTGACGATTATTGCCCACACTAGCTACCGAAGTAGCTCGGGAGCCCATCGATGGTCTTGCCCTGATGGAAATTCTCGCAGTCGCCCTCGACTTATTAATGTCCTCCCTGAACTTCTTTACAGCTGAGAACGGAGCTTTACCCGTCGATCTTTTACGATAATCTCTAGCTTCAAATTCAGCCTTCCTCTTCTCCTTTCCAAGTTCCTCCGCCTTGCAGGCTCGTTCGACTAGTGTTACGAATTCCTTTATTTCCAAAATACCCGTTAGTAGCTTTAAATCTTCATTCAATCCTTCCTCGAATCTTTTGCACATAGCAACCTCATCAGCTACACACTCCCGGGCATACCTACTAAGTCTTACGAATTCATGTTCGTATTCAGATACAGTCATACGGCCTTGCTTGAGTTCCAAGAACTCCTTACGCTTCTGGTCAATGAACCGTTGGCTAATAAATTTCTTCTGGAATTCCGTTTGAAAGAAGTCCCAAGTTACTCGCTCGTTCGGGACTATGGAAATCAAGGTCCTCCACCAATAGTAGGCTGAATCTCGCAACAAAGATACAGCACATTTTAGACATTCATCGGGTGTGCATGACAATTCATCGAACACCCGAATGGTGTTATCAAGCCAGAACTCGGCCCTTTCGACATCATCAGTTACTATGGCCTTGAACTCCTCGGCCCCACGCTTCCTAATCAAGTCTACAGGTGGCTTACTCAGCCTCACAGGATCAGCGACTGATGGCCTTACAGGCTCTTGGGGTGGATTATTCAAATTTGGGAATTGTTGGACAGCCGGGTTGGCTCGGGCATATTGCGCGACCCACTCATTCATCATGGTAAAGAAGGCTTGTTTAGCCCCCTCACCTTGATTATTCGCATATGACTGAGGTTCAACAGGCGGCGTCCCTTGTGCAGGAGCAGCCGCTACGCTCTCAACGTCATCCGCTAGGGTTCTTTCTTCACCGGGATCCATTTACTTATCAAGACAAAAACATTTCAACCGTCAGAAGTCATCACCCTTTTAAACATTAACATTATGGCATGTATAGCTAGACTCATACGTGCTATGGTAGTCCTAGAACTGACTAAACCATAGCTCTGATACCAATAAAATGTAACACCCCGAACCCGAAACCGACACCGGAGTCGAACACGAGGTGTTAACTGGCTTTAACCCCTTTACAAAATTTATTTTCCAGACACTGCCCAATCTGTGTACTAGCCGCTTTAAAAATCATATCTTGAGTTTCGTAACTCGAAAATCAGTTTCGTAATTTTTCCCAGAAACTAGACTCATGTGCCCATCTATGTACTTTTTTCTAGAATTTTTGGTTGGGCCAATTAGTACAGTTTATTAGTCAAAGTCCCCCAAGTTGCAGGGGTCGACTACACTGACCTTTGCCCATTACGACTGGGATATCTCCCTGCACGGGGCTTCAATACTGTTGCCGTTTGTTTCTATGAAAACTAGACTCAGAGAGGAATCTGCACATATATGGTACGACCCCTAATTATCTCTGGTTAATCTATAATGAATTTCCAAAGTCGGAGCAGGGAATCCAGAAACCGTTCTGGCCCTGTCCCACTAAAATCTGATTATCTCTTAATATACTACCCATATGATCTTTTCGTTACTTCCTCATGAAAGCAGACTCATCGAGCTTCGATTACATAATTTATTCATCAATTAATTCCACTCCCACTATTTTTAGTGATTTTTCAATCTCATGACACTGCTGCTGCCAGCATCTGTTACGAAAGTAACTAGGTCCATTTCATGCCTACCCTTGATCCAATTCAATCGAACATTCGTGCCATTTTCGCATGGCTTAAAGTTTACATGCCATAATTCAAACACAACGTACTAGCTTATACATGCCAAAATGATCTTCTAAACACACTAAGAAGAAAGTACCAAAACTTGCTATCCGGTGTGATGACTTCAACGACGGCCCGACCCCGCAAAAATAGATGAGTCCAAGCAACCTATAGTGGGTGACAAGGAAACATCGAGTGAGTTTATAACTCAGTAAGTCATAAGCAATGCACTACCATCTATCAACAACATTATCACAAGAGGAAACAAAATGGAGCGAGACAATTTACTCCATCCATACCGAACCATACCATAGTTCCTCCAACTTATCAATTCAATTTCATATCAATTCATGCATTCACATTCTATATACTCATCAATAGGACATTGAAGCAATTTCATAAATCGATTTATTTTCGTTACAATCAAACGACTATACGACCTTTCACCCATCCTACGATAAAACTTATGTACGTGACTTCAAGTATATTTGTCACATAGGTTCGAACTTACCGAGCTCAACACCAAGTATAAGCATAGCACCTATTAGCCACGTACTCAAGACACTTACCCGACCCGCTGTCCGCGATTGACTCAATAGTGTCGCACACATGGTGTCCATAATAATTCACGAATGTATATTGAGCCCGCACACTCAGTGCTATGTAATCAACTCGCACACTTAGTGCCACGTAATCAAATCGCACACTTAGTGCCACATAGTCCATTTCGCACACTTAGTGCCGCATGGTCAATTCGCACACTTAGTGCATCATATTCATTTCGCACACTTAGTGCAACATAGTCAAATCGCACACTTAGTGCTGTACAATTTAATCCCGCGCACTTAGCGCCAATCTCATGGTCATAAATGGTTATCCCGCACGTTTAGTGCCGAGATCAACAACTCATTACATCTTACCTCTTCTCTTTCATTCAACAATTTCATCATCACATACGTACATGCATATATATATGTATATTTATTCATTCCAATCAGCATCAATACATACACATTATGACCATTTGAAATACTACCCACTACATGCTTAATGACTTACCTCGTGTTGGGTAAGACGGTTCCAACTCGGCTACTCGATAACCTTTTCTTTGCCTTTGCTCGATTCACCTCCTTTAGCTCCTTGAGCTAAATCAATAATTTAACTAGTTTAACCATCTTGCTAACCATTCATACTTCAATTACACATGCATATGTAAGTTTGTATATTCGGCAATGACACTGGTAATTTAGCAACCCTTAGTTTAACTCATAATTGTTCATAACACATTTAAAGCATCCACTCCATTCCATCATTTTAAAGCACATACATTACTCAATATTATCCAAATTCACATTCGGCATTTTCACAAACACACATGCCGATTTCATTCACTCATTTCTAATGTTAATTAAGAAATGTCGAATGTCACCAACTAAATGGCATACACACTCACCCACATGTATAAAAATCATCCACACCACCTATAGCTCATTCGGCCTTCACCCTTGCTAGTTTTTCCCATTCTTTTGTCGGTTATATATACATAGTCCTAAGGTAGTATCATGAATGGGCTTACATATATTTGTGTATATATATATATATGGCCGAATATGCAAAGCTTAACTCAACATCACCTATGTTCCTAAGTGATGGCCGAATATGTATTTCTATATCTATTCATCAACTATATTATTACCTCTAATTTATCTAGTCACACAATTTCATCTCATGAATACTTGACCCAAGTCTCTCAAAAATGAAACAACATCTAAAATGAACATCCCATTTTACCCCATATGGCCGATTACTACATTAGTTACCAAGCTAACAATTTCAACAATTTCAACCTCATTACAACTTCTACTAAGAGTTTCAAGCTTCTTGGCCGAACTTCAGCCTCAAAATCCTAAGTCCAATCTATAGGATGAGTAGAATTTAAACTAACCATCTCAAACATGCATAGATTTTCAAGAATCCTTCAATACATACCTCATTCTAGTTGCATGCATGGCCAAACCTCTTAGAAACTTTTCCCCTTGGCACCGAATATTCAAGAGCTTCTTAATCAACTTGAAGATGACCAAATGCCTTAGCTTCACTTTCTTCTTTTCTTTCCTTCTCAAGTCACGGCAATGGGGGGGGAAGAACATGGATGAGACAACTTTGTTCTCATCACCCCTCCCTTTTCATTTCTTTATTACTAACCCTTTATTATATTTTTTTCTCCCATAACACACTAACACAACATGTTTCCAACATGTTTCACCCCATAACATTTTGTCCACTCTCATGCTCATGGCCGGCCACTACTAATTGGGGGGGGGGGAAATTGACATGCAAGTCCCCCCTTTTTCTTACATGCACTAATAGATCCTTATGCTTTGACCTATCATATTTCAAAATTTTCTCACATAAGTCCTATTTACTAAAATTCACCTACAATTAATCAAAATTCAAATATGAAATTTTTACACATGCATATATACATATAATAAGCATCAAATATGACAGCTAATTATTTTTATGACTCGGTTTAGCGGTCCCGAAACCACTTCCCGACTAGGGTAAATTTTGGGCTGTTACATCCTCACTAAAGATTCACTCGAATCACTCGAAGTGTTTAAGGACAATAAATGAAGCACTTAATAGTCAATAATGAAAAGTCATTACCATAGGTCACAAGATGAAAGAAAGGGTTAGAATCAAGATTGAATTGAAAAACTGCCTAACTAGAAAAAGAGTTAATCTTCACTTGCGTACAACAGAGCTTCTTCTCAGAATATGGAATTACTAATATGTATACATAGTTTTTTTTAAGAACAAGTTAAATAAAGAAGAAAAACATAGCTAAGCAACTTTTCCAACCAGATATCGACAAAAATAGGGATCAAATTAATTTGGGGGATTTCAATAATAATGGGTTAATGGTTAATATTAAGGGTCATACAAAGAATGGCTTATTAGGCTCAAGGGGGTTTACTAGGGGTTAATCGTGGAGGTAGGCTTTTCATGGCATAAGTGGGTTAATCCTAAGTGCCTTAATCATTTTGATATATCAAATCAAATGGTGTGGTCTCGACATGCATAATCAAGCAAGTTCTAGAATAACAGTTCAATACTGACGCACTCAAAGCAATAATAAAAGTGGGCATGAAATAATTAATAGATGCTCAAAAGGCTTAAAAATCTCACAAAAATTATGGCTTTTTGATGTTTAGACTCGTGAATTCCAATTCAAAGTAATACCTAGACTTGGGGAAACAACCTATAATTTTAAATTCTTAAAAATCAACTTATCATGCTTGATTCTCTAATGTCTTAAAGTTTAAACAATCAATGCATAAATGCCTATGTTTTAATTGAAGATATATCAATCAAAATCATAAATCAATTAAAATTTATCCTAAATATGATATGAGAGTTTTTCATGAGAACAAGGTGATTATTTAGGGATTTTTCTGGTAGTGACATGAATACCCCCCACACTTAAGATGTACATTGCCCTCAATGTATAAAGATAGATATTAGAGTATAAAAATAAGATAGGGGGAGGAGTGAAACTTCCTATATTAAGAACGGATGATATCCTTGGATTGGCGAGATCGAGTATTGAAGATACTTTGGATGGCAAGCTGGATTCTAAAGGTAAGCCTTTTTTTTTGAAAAGGAGAACAAATGAATCTTAAAAACTTAAAAAAAGAAAAATAAAATAAGATAATTATTCTAATTCTTTAAGTGGCACAGTCGTAGCTTACACCCGTGTGGGCCGTGGCTCAGCCTTGTTTGTCACGAATTAAGATGTCGCCACACGGTCTTATCGTACGTCCGTGTGTCTAGGCCATGTCGCTGCGTGATTGTATTACACAACCGTGTGTTAGGGTACCACGCCCGTGTATTATTGTCCACGGCACGCTCGTGTTTTTCCATTCCCACGCCGGTGTTCACATATCAAGTTCACCCACGGCCATGGGGATTTATCGCATCCTGTGTTTTGGGGAAATCATGTCCTGCTTCCACACGGCCGTATCGCATGGCCGTGTCTCTTCCCCTATTTAGCCACGGCTTTAGGCAAGCCCGTGTGCCTGGCCATGTGTGCTGAAAAACTTTGCAATTCAAAGATAAAGTTAATTATTTAACGTGTTAGAAATTAAAAATAAAGAAATAAAAATATGTTAGTGCTCGGGTTGCCTCCTGAGAAGCGCTTATTTACAGTCTAAGCTCGACTTACTTCTCTAGTGAATGGTTAGGGTGGTTCAAGGAGATTATACTCCTCATTCCTGCTATCAATCTCATCAAAATAGGGTTTTAATTGGGTGTTGTTTACCTTAAAAGTGACAAACTTGGAGTGACTCACCTCTACCGTACCGAATGGAAAAATACTGAGTACCATAAGAGGGATTTCCTCATTCGGTGTGGTAGTGACAATGTGAGGATCTGCGACATCTAGCAAGACTTTATCGCCAACCTTAAGTTGATTTGGAGAGGTATCGGCCTTGTTTTGGCGTAGTTTCGGTTTATCATGTGTTCTCGGTTTGTGTGCTCGCCATTTGTCTAGCTCCTCTATCTATAGCCTTTGTTCTTCATGAGTGTGTCCTCTATCATTTCTGGAACATGGCTCCTGAACTTATTTGAAGCTCAATTTCTGCAAAGTCATATTGTCAGTTTTAGTAGATTGGTGTGGACTATTACCTTCAATGTTCGATGTGATGCCAGAATTACGAGCTTGAAGGGTGATCATGTCATCTCAAATGCGAAGCGTGAGCTCACCTATGCCAACATCAATAATTGTTTTAGCAGTTGCTAAAAATGGCCTCCCTAAAATCAAAGGGGTGTTATTATCCTCCTCTATGTCTAGAATAACGAAATCAACGGGGAATTTGAACTTTTCTACTTTTACTGGTACATCTTCAATAATACCCCTAGGAAATCTTATAGTTTTATCTACCAATTGAATGCTCATCTTAGTTTGTTTAGGTTTCCTAAGACCTAGTTGCTTAAACATTTTGTAAGGCGTGACATTAATACTAGTCCCTAAATCAGCTAATGCATGACTTATATCTAAACTACCAATTAAGCAAGGAATTGTAAAACTCCCTGGATCTTTCAATTTGTGAGGTAGCTTATTCTGTAGAATAGCTAAGCAGACTGCGTTTAGCTCAACATGTGACGCTTTATTCAACTTCCGCTTATTTACTAAAAGCTCTTTTAAAAATTTCATTGCATTTGGCATCTGCGACAAAGCTTCAATAAATGGTAAGTTAATATGTAATTTTTTCAGAAGTTTAAGGAATTTACCGAATTGTTCGTCTGAGCGGTCTTTCCTTGTCACGTTAGGATATGGGATACGAGGTTTATATTCTTCATTCACCATTTTGTTATGACTTACCTCACTTTTACCTTTGCTCACCACAGTTTCCTGCATCAATTCTGGCTCAAGCGCAATGAATCCTTCCTTATCTTGAGTACTAATTGCGTTGAGGTGTTCCCTTGGTTTAGGTTTAGTATTACTTGGTAAGCTACCTTGTGGTCGTTTGGAGATTAGTTTGGATAGCTGGCCTATCTGAGTTTCGAGCCCTTGGATCGATGCTTGTTGATTCTTAAGTGCTGTCTCAGTATTTTGGAAATGGGTTTCTGATATCGAGATGAATTTAGCGAGCATCTCTTTAAGGTTCAGTTTCTTCTCTTGTTGATACCGTGGCTGTTGAAAACCCTGAGGATTTTGTAGCTTTTGATTCCCTTGACCACCTCAAGAGAAATTTGGGTGGTTCTTCCAACCTGCATTATAAGTATTATTGTATGGGTTATATTGAGATCTAAAGTTATTATTACCTATATAGTTGACTTGTTCCACTTCGGTTGTAGGATTGAAGGATTGATATTCTGTATGCACACCTCCTACACTTGAGTCACACCTCATTACTGGATGTACCTACGTAGAAACAAGTAAACCATCAATCTTTTTATTGAGAAGTTCTACCTTATTTGACAGCATAGTAACCGAGTCGACGTTATAAACGCCGGCTCTTTTTGTTGGCTTAGTCCTCATGACTTTCCACTGATAATTATTCAGTGACATTTCTTCAATGAATTCATAAGCCTCTTCAGGTGTTTTTTTGTTGATGGTTCCTCTAGCAGCTGCGTCAACCATTTGCCGAGTCGAGGGATTCAGACCATTGTGGAATGTTTGTACTAGAAGCCAAAGCAGTAACCCATTATGAGGGCACCTTCGCAATAGATCCTTGTATCTCTCCTGTGCATCGTAAAGTGTTTCTAAGTCCATTTGCACAAAAGAAGAAACATCATTACGTAACTTAGTCGTTTTAGTCGGCGGAAAATATTTTAGTAGAAATTTTTCAGTCATTTGTTCCTAAGTAGTAATTGACCCTCGTGGTAACGAGTTCAACCACTGTTTAGCCTTGTTACTTAATGAAAAAGGAAATAACCGAAGATGAATGGCATCATCAGAAATGCCATTGATTTTAAATGTATCACAAAATTCCAGAAAGTTTGCTAAGTGAGCGTTGGGATCATCATCCTGCAAACCATCAAACTGAACAAACTGCTGTATCATTTGAATTGTGTTAGGTTTCAGTTCAAAAGTATTTGCAGCTACAGCTGGTCTCACTATGCTAGATTCAGTTCCTGTTAGAGAAGGTTTAGCATAATCATACATAGTACGTGGAGTAGGATTTTGATTAGCCGCAATTGCAGGAGGTAGATGATTGCGTTGGTTTTCAGCCATCTCTTCGGTTAGGGGTTGAGTATCGTCTTCTTGCTCGTTCTCTGTGTATCTTAAGCTTCACCTTATTTCTCTTTGGTTTCTACGAACTGTGCAATCGATTTTTTTGTCAAAAAGTAATGGTCCTGACGGGTTTCTCCTAGTCATAAACTAGGAAAACCTGCCAAGAGAAAGAAAAAGTAAATTAATTAGTAATAATTAAATTGCAAGAAAAAATAAATGGCTAAAGTAATAAAAATTGAGTGTTCCTAATATTTTAGTTCCCCGGCAGCGGTGCCAAAAACTTGATTGCGTGATTCGTAACAAGTAATAAATTTTTATAATGAAGATCAAACCTAGACTAACTATTATCACGATGAAAAGGCAAGCGCACCTATCGAACAATAGTATAGTAATGGCAAGACTGGGATATCGTACCCAAGGGATCCAAAAGTACTAGTAATAACTATCTTTTTATTATCTAGCCTAAGAATAAAAGGGTTTATTTTAATTAACTAATTATTTAAATTAAGAACGTACAGAGAAAAGAATTGGGGAATTGCTTTTGGGAAAATCGATTGACTTGAGACAATACCTAAGGAAAAATCCACCTAAACTTTACTTGCTGGCTCCGAATCGGACGATTTATTTATTCAACTTGTTCTGTAGAGATCCCTAAGTTATGTTATTATCCCTATTCAAGACTAATAACATCTAATCCCTAGATTGAATAACCGAGACTTTTCTCTAATTAACACTCTAGGTTGCATTAACTCGATCTATGGATCCCCTTATTAGGTTTCACCCTAATCCAGCAAAATCTTGTCACCCTATTTCTAGGCGCGCAATCAACTCCGCTTAATTATGACAAATGTACTCTTAGACAGGGTCTTTCCTCCTCTGAATAAGAGTGTGTCTTGAATCAGTATCCTGGGATATCAAAACAAAAATTAAGAACACATAATTAAGAACAAGTTAAATATTTATCATACGATTCAGAAAATAATAACAAGATTCATCTTAGGTTTCATTCCCCTTAGGTATTTAGGGGTTTAGTTCATAACTAAATAAGAAAACATCTCCGAAGAATAAAAAATACAAAACATAAAGAAAACCCCAAACTCCTGAAGGGAAATTGAGGACAGATCTTCAGTCTCGATGATGAATTTGGCTTCTGAGAAGGATCAATCGGCTTCCTTGGGGTAATTCCTTACCTCCCCCTTCTCTGTCTCCCTTTTTCTCCTCCTTTAGGGTGTATTTATAGGCTTTGGAATGCCTAAAAACCCTCAAATTGGCCTTTTCGGAAATTGGACTCAACTTGGGCTCGGCGGGGACATGCTCGTGGCACACGCTTGTGCGCGATTACTTCAGGCCGTGTTCGAGCCTGACAAATTGACATAGCCGTGTGGTCTGCCCGTGTGAGGAGGTCCAGGCTGTGTTGATTTCATACTTTGGCCCATTTTCTTTGTTTTTGGCCCGTTTCTCGTTCCTTTCGCTCTCCTATGCTCTCCTAAGTATAAAAAATGAAATTAAAGCATTAGGAGCATCGAATTCACTAATTCTAATGAGAAATCATCCATAAAATGCATTAAACATGGGGTAAAAATACATATAATTTACGGTTTAACAGTCTTTCTTTTTCACAAAAGTACCAGAGCACCCCACAGACAATAGCTCGGTCTCAAAAAACCTTTATCCGATAACTCTCGTAACTGAACTTTCAACTCCTTTAACTCCGTCGGAGCCATCCTTTACGGAGTAATTGAGATGGGTGCCGTACCAAGGACTAACAGAATTCCAAATTCAACTTCCCTCACTGGAGGCAATCCAGGTAATTCCTTTGAAAACACATCTGTGAACTCACATACCACTGGTACTGACTCAATCTTCAATTCAAATTCTTGAGAATTCAATACAAAAGTGAGGTAAGCTTCATATCCTTTTCTCAAATATCTCACTACCGACATGGACGATATCACTATAGGCGAATTGTCTAATTCACCTGTTTCAACAAAAAACATCCCCGCTCCTACATTTCAACTTAATAACTTTCGTCCACAGTCCACTGTAACACCATGAGAAATTAACCAATCCATCCCAAGGATTACATCAAATTCATTAAACGGAAATAACATCAAGTTAGCTGGAAAACAATGACTTCTAATTGTCAAAGAACAATTTCTACACACTTGGTCAACTAACACATGTTTGCCTAAAGGGTTGGACACTTTTACCATAAACTCAGTGGACTTGACTAGCATGTTCATACGGGGTATCAATTCCATACAAATATAAGAATGGGTAGACCTCGGGTCAATCAAATCAATGACAGATATATCATGGATAGAAAAGGTACCCGTAATCACATCAGGACACTCTACCTCTTCACGGAAATGTATAGCATAAGTCCTTACAGGCGCTCTACCTTCGGACCTCATAGTGGAATCTTTAGGTGTACCTCGACTGCCAGCCCCACTTCCCAGGTTCTTCTATGGTCTACCCCTCGAAGAAGCATTACCCAATCTCATAGCTCGATCTCTATCTTTTCTCGCCCATCTCCGGACAACTACGGATAAAATGGTCAAGCGACCCGCATTTGAAACAGCCCCTTTCACTTCCTCAACATGCACCAACATGACGTTTGCCATACTGAGGACACTCTAGTCGATTCGGGCTAGCACTACCAACACTCGTTATTGAAGTGGTTTGGGCTTTTGTCACCGCATACTGCTTATTCTTACTCTTGCTCGAGAACCCCACTAAGACATTTGATCGAGTAGGAAACTCTCTCGATCTTTTTGATGAGTTCTGATGTGACTTCCCCATCTGCCTCTTCTTTGAGTCATGGGACTCAATGTCCATTTTTCTTTTTTTCCTCGGCCAATTCTTTGTCCTTGCAAGCTCTCTCAACAAGTACCATGAATTCTTTTAACTCTAAGATGCCAACCATAGTCGTATGTCTTCGTTCAATCCATCATCGAACCTCTTACACATCATGGCTTCAGTGGATATGGCTCCCTCGCATATTTTCTGAGCCTCACAAATTCACACTCATACTCCATCACTGTCATACAGCCTTGCTTTAGTTCGAAAAATTCCCCTTCTCTTTTGATTAATAAACCGTTGGCTAATGTACTTCTTCCAGAATTATTCCTGGAAGAATCCCCAAGTTACCCTTTCTCTCAGCATAACGGACACGAGAGTATTCCACCACTGATAGGCTGAATCTCGCAGGAGAGACACGACACACTTCATGCGCTCCTCGGATGTGCATGATAGCTCATCAAATACCCTAATGGTATTTTCCAACCAAAGCTCTTCTCTCTCCGGGTCATCATCAATGTTCGCCCAGAATTCCTTGGCCTCATGCTTACGAATTCTGTCTACTGGAGACTTTTCTCTCCTAATCATGTCTGCTCCATGGGAAGCCATAGGGGCAGGTTGAGGGATCGAATGAGCCAGGGGAGGCGAAGTGTTTCAAATTCACATAAACTAACTCCGAGTATCATGTATTCAACATGTAGAGGTAAGCTTCTCTAGACCCTCTGCCTTGACTCATTGTCACGGGCCCACTATCTACCGGTGCGGTCCCTTCAGGGGGAGTCGGCACAGTACTTTTCACATCATCTGCCTTAGCCACGTCAGGATCCATTTACTATATATATAAAAATGCAATTTATTTTGTTAAGAGTTGTCACACTATCGATATACAACTATGGCATGTACAGCTGGACTCATACTCATGCCAGGATAGTCCTAGAATTGACTAAACCATAACTCTGATAGCACTAAATGTAACACCCTTTACCTGAGTCCGAGGCCGGGACTGGGCACGAGGCATTACCTAACTTAAACACGTGAATCAATCATTTCGAGTCATAAAAACTCAATCTAATTTAAAACTTTTAAATCTTAATTAAGAAATTCTTAATATAGGCATATGAGGCCTAAAACACACTTTGGAAACAATTTGGGATTAATCCAAACACCTTTGAAAACTTTGAAAAATGTCACTTGAAACAGAGGCACATGCCCGTGTGAAAAGTGACACGCCTGTGTGTCCATTTTGACTTGGTCGTCCTAAAGGCCCGTGTGGTTCACACGGCATAAGCACAAGGGGACACGCCCGTTCCCCAAACCTGTGTGAATTTAATTCCAATTTCGAACCTACAGGGGTTTTCACACAGCTTGGTACAAGCCCGTGTCTCTCACACAGCCATGACACGCCCATGTCTCAGCCCATGTGTAACAACCTTTACATTTTGTTTCTGACGTCAGCAACAAATTAGAGGCACACGGCCAAGGCACACGCCCGTGGCCAGGGGCCATGTCCTCCACACGGCTGAGACACACGGCCAAGTCTCTGCCCGTGTGTTTACCACCATGCATACTAACTGGAAAATTTAAGGTGCAGGGGACACATAGCCGGACCACACACCCATAGTGTAGACCGTCTGTCACACACGACCTAGACACACGCAAGTGTGCCTACTTCTGTGGATAAATGCTATTTACCAAGCCCGTTTGTCACATTTACTTGCACCAAGCTATACTACATCAAGACAAACCCATTTAGTACTCAACCACATGGCTAAATTAGCTCCCAATTGAACATTCCACACATTAGGGCCACTCTACTTATTCACAAAAAAAACTCAACAACATGCAAAATCATTCAATTTACTCATTCCCAAAACAAGATCATCATTTGTATTTATCAATTACCAATATTAGCCACCATCCATGGGATTATGCAAAATGACTCAATAGCTATGACAAGCCACTCGTTTGGCCTAAAACAATGTGACTATTACAAAAAACCAGTTCCTATACATGCCATAATCAAAATAATAAAACTAGCTATACCAAATGCTTCAGGGATAGTGTGATTGGCTTCTCCAACGTGAGGCGATGATCCACGAGCTACATTGGTAGCACTATAAGAAAATGGAAAGGAAAAGGAAAAGAGGTAAGCATAAAGCTTAGTATGTCGCATGTAAATAATGGAATAACTACAAGTTACCATAAGGGATCATACTCCCAACATAACTCAATTTGTACACAAAAGTGAGGATTCATGAATATTATTTATTCATATTTGTCTCTCACCAAGCATACAAAGTTGATTGAATTCACATTTCGTACTTCATGTAAAATACAAAAGTGGTCACAAGCATAACTTACTCACTTTCCATCCTTACTAAATATAAAACGTAAGTGAAGCTTGTTTTTCGTAATTTTCATTTAGGTACGTGTACCACTCCCCACATGGTCATAAGTTCTTTTATTTCGATATAAAACATAAATCTTCTGTTGAACCATTTGGAATACTACAGGATATTCATTAGCCCCAAACATGGGATAAGATGCCGACACCATGTCTCAGACATGGTCTTACACTGGTTAGCACATCAAAGTCGATGTCATGTCCCAGACAGGTCTTACACTGACTTTCATATATCGAGGCCGATGACATGTCCCAGATAGGTCTTACACTGGCTCTCATCTTTTGATATCGATGCCATGTCCCAGACAAGTTTTACAGTAACACACAACATGCTGACACCATGTCCCAGACAGGTCTTAAAGTAGCTTGTATATCTCGAGGCCAATGCATGTGCCAGACATGTCTTACACTGGCTGGTATATCTCAAGGCCGATGCATGTCCTAGACATGTCTTACACCGGCTCTCATAATGTGGCCGATGCATGTCCCAGACATGTCTAACACTAGCACACATATCACCCAATGTCATGGCATGAATATCCAAATTTATTCCTAATGTTCAACTGGGAGTCTTTACTACATTAATTTCTCAACCTGCATACACATATTCACAATCAAAACAATTTATGCAATATTAATTCAATCACACATCATAACAATATAGTTGCATTATTAACATGCAACTTACCTCGAATTATAAAATGTAGGCGACTAGTCGATTTAATCTACTTGATTGGCCTTCCCCCAGTCTAGGTTTGAATTTTGTATTTCTTGATCTAACATAATAAAAATTCACTCATTTAATCAATAAATAAATTTAGACGATAAAAAATTAACATTTTTGGAAAAATGACCATTTTGCCCCTAGACTTTCACAAAGTGACCATTTTATCCCTAGGCTTGAAAATTATTTTTTATCGAATTTCTTCATGTCTTAAGCCTAGTCGAACCCTTTTTACTCTTATAGCAACCCAAGATTTCCATTATTTCACAAAAGTACCATCTATTTTACAAACTTTACAAAATGGTCCTATTAGGGTTTTCATGAGAAGTTATTTCACAAAAGTTATTTATTTAATAACCAAGGTTCATTTTCTTCCATAAAAACTTAGCAAACATCATAAATTCTTTCATGGAAAATCCCTAGACTATAAACCATTTTTCAAAATAGTCCCTTCAATAGATAGCTCATGCTACAAGGGTTCTAAAGGTACCAAAATCATTAAAAATCACCATCTAAATCACTTACTTGAGAGAGGTATAAGTGGCTGAAAGTTTTAAGCTTCCAAAAACCCCATTCTTACTGAAAATTTCTATGGAGAAGAAAGGAAAAAATGAAAAAGATGATGGCTAGTCACTAGGGTAATATTTTATTACACATTAAGTCACCTACGCATTGACCATTTGATTTTCTTATCCCCTATAGATGGCCATCAGCTTCTAAAGGGACTAATTTCACTTTAAAGACCCCTAATTTTGGTTCTCTAGATATTTAACACCTTTGGCTAGTAAAACAAAACTTTTGCCCCTTATGCGATTTAGTCTTTTTTCGCAATTAGGCTCACAAACTCTAAAATTAATCCACCAAATTTTTCATACACTCACATAATAATACTATGACACCAATATAATAATAAAAAAATTTCTCAGCCTCAGATTTGTGGTCCCAAAACTGTTGTTCTGACTAAGCCCAAAATCGTGTTGTTGCATATATTTCCGATATTGTAAAATTGCATGGGGTGCCATTGTCTATTGTGTCAGATAGAGATCCGAGATTCACTTTGCAATTTTGGAAGAAACTACAAGAGGCTTTAGGTACGAAATTACACTTCGGTACTGCTTTTCACCTGCAGATGGATGGTCAATCCGAGCGGATTATTCAGATTCTCGAGGATATGTTAAGATTTTTCATTCTTGAGTTTGAAAGCACATGGAACAATATTTTCCATTGATTGAATTTGCTTATAATAACAGTTTTCAGTCAAGTATTAAAATTGCACTATACGAAGCCTTATATGGAAGAAAATACTATACACAATTGTATTGGTCAGAGCTCATTGAGAATAAGATTCACGGGGTTGATTTGATAAAAGAGACTGAACATAAAGTAAAAAAAATCTGAGAAAGTCTGAAAGAAGCTTCTGATTGTTAGAAATCATATGCAGATTTGAAACGAAAAGATATTCAATTTGAGATCGGTGAAAAAGTATTTTTGAAAGTGTCTCCATGAAAGTACTTTGGTTCGGATGTAAAGGTAAATTGAGTTCGAGGTTTATCGAGCCGTATGAGATTATAGAACGTATCGGGCCGATTGCATATAGATTGTTATTGCCACCTGAGTTAGAAAAGATTCCTAATGTGTTTCACGTGTCAATGCTTCAACGATACAGATCTGATCCCTCGTATGTGATTTCCCCATCTGAGATAGAAATTCATTCTGATATGACTTATGAAGAAGAATCGATCCGTATCTTGGCTCGTGAGATTAAAGAATTACGAAATAAGAAAATTTAATTAGTAAAAGTAATGTGGCATCGTCATGGTGTTCAAGAGACTACGTTGGAGCCCAAAGAGGCTATAAGACAACATTAGTCGAATCTGTTCAACGGTAAGATTTTTGGGGACAAAAATCCCTAAGGGGGGAGAGTTGCAACAGCCCAGTTTAGACCTCAGTCGGAATAGTAGTTTTTGGACCATAAATCCGAGTCAAAAAAATATTTTAATATTATTTTCTATGCTTATAATATGTTAATTGATATTTATGAAAGTTTCGTGTGAAAATTTGATCATTTGAGTGCTTAATTTGCAAAAAAAGGACTTAATCGTAGAAAATGCAAAGTGGCCTTCTATTTGATTAAGTGTCGAATAAATGTGTCTCTTTAAATGTGAGGTCCTTATGTTGTAAATGGACTATTAAATTCATGAAATGACATAGTTGGACATTAGTTACTGGATTATTAATGATAATAATGAGGTTAAATTTGTAAAATAATTGAAAATGATTATTAAAATAAAACAAGCATGAAATTAGTTCATTATTTCTACATCTTTGCCGAAATAAAGAAGAAAGAAAAGAGTTCATAGCCATTTATGGTTTCGGCACTTTGAAAGCTTAATTCGGGTATGTGTTTGATAATTTCTATGTTTTTGTGATCTTTGCTTAGTAATCTATTCGAACCATGCCTCAATTTCTAAATTTTATTGTGATTTTAAGATGTGTTATTCTTGATAATGTGATTTTATGAAGTTTGATTATAGAAAATGAAAGATATGTGTTAGATTAAAATGTCTTGTATTGAGATTTTTGATGAATTTGAGTATTTTGGACTAAATTGTGAAAATGAGAAAACGAAGGGCTAAAATGTGAAATAAATTAAATATGTGGGCCTATATGAGCTAGAGGAAAATGAAATTATACATATTTTGTGATTTTATGAAATAGGGACTAAAGTGTTAAAATGTGAAAATGTAAGGGTTAATTTGTAAAATGCCATAAATATGTGTATATGGATAGAATTGAATGATTTAGTGAATAAAAGAGTTAAATTTGAATGTGTTTAGATCAAGAACCAAAGAAAACAACATTACATCAGGGAAAGTCGAAAGTGGTCGAGTAGTCAGTTAAATCTATTCATTTCCGTACGAGGTAAGTCTATATACAAATAAATGTGTTTAAGTTGATTAATTTATGATTATATGTGTTTGAATTGTGATGGATGAATATGGAAGATGAATATGTGAAATCCGAGAAAGTTTGGATAATGCGACGACGTCTGAAAAGTCCCGTACGAACCATAGGAATAGTTAGGATACATATGTCATGACATAGGATTTTCGATATGTGATTTCGTGTAAGACTACGTCTGGGACGTTGGCATCGATTTGGTATTTACGTGTAAGACCATGTCTGGGACATCGGTATCGTATTTGATTTCGTGTAAGACCCTGTCTGGGATAGTGGCATTGATATTTGATTACATGTAAGATCACGTCTGGGACGTTGGCATTGTATGAGTTTTCCGAGCTATCTGAGTATCCTTAGTGATTCTGAATGGTTCAATGGGAATTCTGAGAAATGAATAATTATGTGAGTGTGTATCCAATTCAGGTACGTTGAAATGTATATCATGATTATGAATGAAAAATAAGCATATGTGCAAGTGATGAAATGTGATATAAGTATGAGAAATTATGCTATATGTGTAATGAATTGGGAATATGTGTAATGTATATGAACTATGTGGTTTGCAATAATATTTGGCTATGGAATATATGTGTTTTATAATGCTTATATGCTCAAAATGATAAATTTATTTGTATATGGCTTACTAAGCTTTTGAAAGCTTACTTTGTGTGTGTTTGCATTGTGTTTTAGTTATCGAAGCTACTGGATGCTCAAGGATTGTCGAGGATCATCACCACACTATCAAACTTATCTTTGGTACTTATTGAAAGTGTAAATATTAAAGTATGCCATGTATGGTCTAGATAAATTGAGATATGTTTTTGAGTTATGAATCTTTAGCCATGTGATATGGCTTGGTTTTGGATGTGTTTATGAATAACTTTTAGGTATAAACTATATGATGCAATATTACCAATATGATGTGTTCATGGATGGCTAAAGAGAATTGATCAATTTGGTAAGATTTTGGCATGTGCCTACTTGAGGAATTGGTAAGATTATGGTATGTGATTGAATGAAGTAAATTGAGTTTATGAAACATATGTTTTGGTATGACTTTGGCTTATGATTTGGCATGATTTGATGTGGATATAAGCATGAAATTGGTTGTTAATGATATGACAGGAATGGTGTATGTTTTGGTTATGTATTTGTTGGAATTTGGTATGAAATGTTTTGGTTTTGATCTTATAGGGAGGACATAAAATTTTGATGGTAAGTTGGCCTTGTAAATGTCCTATTTTCGCCCACATGGGCAGAGACATAGGCATGTATCTCTACCGTGTTACTCGAGGGCCATTTCGAAATGAGCCTGTAACACCCCAAACCTGGCCCGGACATTATGGCCGGATCTGGCTCATCACATTGAAGTGTTTTAGCGAAAACCTTGTTTTCATTGAAAACCCTTCCTTGAAAAAAATATATGAAACCTTAATAAACTTATTAAACTCTCTTTTCAATCACAAAAACCTGTTTATAGCATATGATTTTATGAAAACCTATGAAAACCTGTCATTTTGAAATTTAGTTGCGGAAACATAGTATAAAAAAAAACTAAGGTTTAGAAAATCCATGTTCAACTTCTCGTAATTACAACGCATAAAATAATAATCCAAATAATAACAAATAGGAAGCCTTATTACATTTTGGTCTGAAAAATACTTAATAAAATAAAGAACTTATATGCTTTTAAAAGAGAAACAAGTCCAAGTTGTCATGCAAGCTGGCCACCCGGAGTCCCTCCAAACATCGAACCTTCTACTGAGCATCACTTGAAATTAAAATAAAAGAGGGGGTGAGTTTTTGCAAACTCAGTGTGTATAACCTTCAACGAAAAACAAGCATTCAAAAATCATCATACATCAAACATGCAATGTAATTCCATCCCAATAATCCATCCGCTACACAGCATCTCTATCCCCCGTCACATCATGTGGGGATATAAATATAGATCCACCCAACCGACACATCAATCGTAGCCCGGTTGCGGAACTACCTATATTTACATATTGGGCTTAAAAGCCGTCAGTGGATCCACGTTTGTCAAGCAACCATGCGATCCTCATATACTTCCTCCATTCCATACTTCCCAACCCATATGCAACCTAAGCAAAATATCATATGTATCCAGCAGATATGCGTGTCACATCCATAAAATTTACATTCAACACCTAGGGGTATTTTGGTCATTTTTGCCCTTAGGGGCATTTTGGTAATTTTCTCTTTAATACGATTTCCACTTACCTCAGCCCGTTAACAAATCCCGTGAGATAATATGAATCAATACTATGCACCAGGTAGGATTCCAGAGAAGAGGAGGTGAGTCATTAAGACCGCTTAAGTACAAAGCTCTCTCTAGATCCAATCCTAGACATGCATATACCTGTTGGCACACCTTAACCCTATGACTTGTCCACGGTTGTAATATATTAATTATCTTTTATGTAGTTATCATATACTAAGCCCAAAACCCCTACATACATGCGTATGGCCCACTTGGCCCAATCTCATTTATATGGCCCATCGGCCCGATTCACATTCATATGGCCTATCAGGCCCAATTTCATATTCATATGACCCATTAGGCCCAAATCACCTTATACGCATGCTCACACACAAATTTTCAATCACATAGCATTAATTATCAAATTTTGCCTATTGTGGACCCAACAGCCCATCGGGCACATTAAGCTTATTCTGTCCCGATTGACCAATTCACAGCCCAAGTCCAATGGAGTCGCTCATGGGCCTTAGATAACCTATCGGTTTTCTCCTCAGAGTGTTCGCGCACTCGCAAGAGTACCATAGCCAAACTTTTGGCTTTTCGGCATTTCGGCTTTTCGGTATTTAGGCTTTTGCCGATCTACGTGTGTGTACAGTGTATGTACAGGCTAGAGGTGTGCATGGGCCGGGCCGGGCTGGGTTCGGGCTAGGCCCATAAAATAATTTCGGCCCGTTTTCAAGGCCCGGGCCCAGCCCAGGCCCAGCCCGAAATATAGGCTTAGAAATTTGTCCAAGCCTGGCCCGAGAAAAAATGGTAGGCCCGAGCCCGGCCCGGCCCGGCCATATTAAAAAAAATTTACTTTTTTTATTAAATAAAAAACTTTAAAATATAATAAATCAAATACATTTAAAACATAAAAACAAATATTAAAACAAAAAACAAAAAAAAAATAAGACTAAAATAATTCTTAAAATAATACATAAATTTAAAATAAAATAAAAAGTAATTATATTAAAATTGAAAAGTTGAAACAAATTAAAATTAAATTAAGAACTAAATTATATTAATAACAAAAGTTTTACAATATTAAAATAACATTAAAAACAGCAAAAAGAGTAAAGTAAAATACTAAAGTTACTTAAAATTAAAAATAATTTTTTTTAAAAATAATTTAATATTAAAATCGGGCCGGGCCCGGCCAAAAAATCTTACCTGAGGCCCGGCCCATTTTCTAAACGGGCCTCGTTTTTTGTCCAAACCCATTTTTCGGGCCTATATTTTTACCCAACCCTCCCATTTTTCGGGCGGGCCTCCGGGCCGGGTCGGGCCGCCCGGCCCATGCACACCTCTAGTACACACCTAGTAAGCAAGCTTGCTATGATTCCCTTAGTCGCCAACCTACAAATGATATCACCCTCAAAAAATCCCATGCTTAATACATATTTTACCCAAAAACCGAAACCTCACCTTAACCTTACCTTGAACACCAATCCCTAATAGCTTCTCCTTGATCACGTACTTCCTAGGTCTGTATTAATCTTACTCATTAAAACCAAATACTAGGGGACTCACATCCAACATAATTCACCCCCTTATCTCACTTAAGATCATTCGGCCAACGTTAACCAAAAAGAGAGGAATACATACCAAAACCACAAAACACCTTAGGAGCAATTCGACAGAGAGTTACAATCTGAGATCCGATACTAATTCCCTACCAGAGTTGATTAGAAAGAGTAAGGGAGGGAAGTACTCGGTATTAACAATACTAACTGAAAAAGAGATAAGGTACTTACACCAAAAGAGTAATTGGCCCAAGGGAGATTCGACTTTTCGGCTTTCAAACTAATATGGTGAATAAGGTTTATTTGGCACAAATTAGAGAAGAAGGGTAGAAGAAGGAATCAGCTAACCCAAAGGGTAAATGAAAAGAGATCTGAGGAGAGGAAGAATGGCAAAAGAATCAGCTAGCAAAGATGGAAAAGCCAATCGGCTCTTAAAGAAAGAAATGAAAATTTTGGCATTAGCCTAGGATCCCAAACTCAGCATATATTTATAGCCTCTAGCCAAATTGCCTGACCCTCAATTCCCAATTCAACTCCATCACTTCTCCCTTCTTATCTCCTAGTTTTTCTCCTTGATAACTCCCCAATCTATTTCCTAAATTTTCTCTTCTGAACACTGCCCTTGGAGTCCATCTTCACGCCACTTCCAACCTTCTAGAAGGCAAAAATTAAACTCCTAAAAATACTAAGCTAGGATTCGAACCTCGATCTCCTTGCTAGCCACAACGCCACCTCCCTAAACCCTAAGTGGGGTCACTTAGCCACTTCACCACAATGCATTTTTGATGCCATTTTCCCTTATTTTATTAAAAGCCCAACTACTCCCAACCCTGGTTCTTTTAATAATTAAATTAAAATTCTTCTGCCACAAAACTCGAACCCAAAACTTCTCCAACAAACCTAGATACTTCAAATTCCTTAAACCCTTAAAGCCAACATGTCTTTTGTCATTTTCTTGCTCACATAAAAATTTTATGAAACCCAAAGCCCAAAGCCCAATTCATCTAGGCCCAAAATTTGGGATGTTACAACTTTACCCCCTAAATAAATTTTGTCCTTGAAATTCCCAACTATTAGTACAGCGGCATAACATAGACTACCATACCATGCTCTCTCTATGCACTCTGATTCCAAACTAAGTAAATAGCACATTATGGTGAAAGCACGTACAATATTCTCCTCTAGAGCGTCTCTGTCCTCTCGACGACGTGCTGCATAGACCAATGCTAGCTGTCTCGCCTCAGCATGGCTTGCATTTTCGCCTGGTGCTCCACGTCCTCGTCCGTTGCCATTATCGCCCCTGGCCTGCCCACGACCCCTTGGCGTCAGCTGACCACCCCTTGGTGGCTGAGCACCACCTTGGCCCACTATTGGCTCTCGACCTACATTCGTGGGCAATCCTTGATCTTATGCTCCATAGACCCAAAAGTGAAACAAGCTCCCATTCTCTTCCAACACTCGCCTTTATGGCTTCTTCCTCAATCAGCACAAGGTGGCACCCTGGATTAACAGCAGGGGCCCTACTCCAACTGGCCCATTAACTCAGGCCCTAGCCCTAGCCTCTGTCCAACGCCAGGAGCTTCAGCCTCCCTCTTGCTCTTACCTCTTTCCTTTTGTCGATTCAGGCACTCTGTGCGCTTCACCTCCTCCGCTATCTTTGCTTTCTCTACCAATTTTGAGAAAACTCGCTCCCTTTGTGGAGCTATCAATATTTGAGGCTATCTCTTAGCCCATCCTCAACCTAACGCAACGCTCATAGTCCGTTGCCACCAAACCTTGCATACCTACTAAGGCGAAATTGCCTCATACTCAGTCAAGTTTAGGACTCCTTCCTTCTAGCATCAATACCGCTCCTACTACTTACTTGGAACGCAGATTGAGAACTCTCAAGTGACCTATCGGTTGAGTGCCCTCTTTACTGTCCCTACCACTGGTAAGCTCTTCCTTAAGCAAGAGCTGCCCTTTCATCTTTTGTTCCAGTGAAGTAAATTTCCATTATTTTCTTTGGCCTCTACCAATATTTCGCCACTTGGAGCCACGCAGCCACCCGTTAAAGATAGCCCTGTTGAAGGAGGCCACTCCGAATAGACATGCCTGTATTTTCTAGTGGATTTTATTGGAAACTCAGCCTGAC